>NC_054601.1:22241580-22541580 GCF_004785595.1 Juglans microcarpa x Juglans regia | reverse complement strand
AGTACGGATCATGCAAGCATGAACATCTTATATATAGTGGGCACTTAGACATAATTATATGCATTGTATGAGGCCTTTAAGTATTCTGAACTACTTCTCGAGCTACCTAACCAGGCTCCATATGGTTATAGTCCATTAGTTTCCTCGATCTATTAGATGTTGATAAACTATGTTTGAATTTCTTTTAATTTGCGCACCACAGATTTTTCATTTTTTGCATTAAATCCCTACTTTATCAATCACCCATCGACATCATAGCATCTGGAATGTACATATATCATCCCCCTTTACCCCACAACAAATTGCATGTTGTATGCAGCCTGCCTGCTTCATGTGTCTCTGATGTGGTTCTCAATTGCTTAAAGTTTGGTATTCGACACTTCTTCATAATTTGCCATGAATAATATATATATTTCAAAAGAGGAAAAAAAATTATGTGACTACACCATGATTCTTGCTACCTAGCTAATAGTAATAAGAACATTTGAGATGAAATTAATTAACTCTAATGCCAAGTGGTTAGTTTCTGACTGAAAACATATCTGATTTTACCATGCTAATTACTTAACTTAATGATCTTATTACTTCTTTTACTAAATAATGGTGTTTTTGTTCAAGTTCTATAATTATCATGTTTTGTGAAAATAGAAGGGTGACTCTAGTCTTAATAAACCAATTATTAAAAGCACAATTCAGGTTTATCACTTAAACCTGAATTTAAGGTGTCAATGCTTTTTATTCGATTAAGTCGATTTTTAAAACATAAGATTAATCTCTCTAATTTATCTTATAATGACAATAAAAATCGCCGGCAAAAAACTATGTAAAAGACACATATCACATCCTTGGGGTATCTCTTTTACACTAATAATGTAAAAGACACACACAGAGCACGCTAGCTTGGCATTCAATCTATCTTTTTCTTAGTTTTCATTTATAGGTTTGGAATCAATGTTTTTCTCAAGGTGGAATTGATTTTATGCTCTTAAAAGTGTCAACTTTGTGATGATCAGGTTCTATTCTCTTGAAGGTTTGAGAAACACTGCTGTAAAATTTATTTGTTATAAAATAAATTTTTCCTTTTGATATCAGGTGATATCGATATGTAAACTTATTTTTATAAGTCTCTTTGTAAACCTAGCTAGCAAATCTCTTGCCAAAATAATTGACAAACTTCAAAACAAATTGTACGACATCCCAGGCTAACCTCAATGATTGATCAAGGTTAGATTGTGAAACTAGAGACTTTGCGACCAAAACGTTGTTGCCGGAAAAACAAAAGTATATTATCTTCTATATATAAAGTCTACTCCTTCCTTATAAATAGTACTTCCAAATCAATCAATAAAAAATAATGTCATCACATTAATTCGAATTGATACGCTCATCAGCCTGTTTTAAACATAAACAATAAAGACTTTGGTTTTTGATGAAGGGAATATTCAACGTGCATTGAAAATTCTTTGGTCAAATATCCAATACAATATTCATTCACGTCCCATTCACACAGTAACACTCATGAAATATCCAAAATACACCCTGGCCAGTTTCTTCTTAAGTTATACACATGCCAACATTATAAGTTCGATGAGATATAAATTTAATGCCATTCTTTCATGAATGGCATTCTCAAGCCTTGTCAAACTAGAAAGCTTCTTCATCTCTTGTTCAAACCATCAACCTCTTTACAGCGCCACTTTTGAAATATACCTTCTCAAAGTCCTACATATATATAAACGGTAACCTTGATAATAACAATCAATAATAATGGTCTCATGTAATCAATCTGAAACTCTATATGGTGAATGTAATCTATTGCAAGTTGCCCAGTGTATAATTTTCAACAATTATACAAAAGACATTCCATACCTTTATATGCTGGCAGCATTAAAAAATCCAGTTTGTGGCATTTATATATGTAGTCATTAAGAAATATAATTATAGCATAAAAGATAAATAGCGAGCCCAACATGATTTCCAAATCATGCAGTTTGTGGCATTTATGTAGTCATTTCCTACGTACTCGACATATTCTGCTTCAATTACATGATGTAAACAGTTGTAATCAGCAACTTGCATATCAATCACCATAATCAGAAAGGATATAGAAATTAACATTCATAAAAGTATATGGCAAAA
Source organism: Juglans microcarpa x Juglans regia (assembly GCF_004785595.1). Lineage (NCBI taxonomy): Eukaryota > Viridiplantae > Streptophyta > Magnoliopsida > Fagales > Juglandaceae > Juglans > Juglans microcarpa x Juglans regia. The sequence continues at coordinate 22,539,441 of NC_054601.1, read as the reverse complement.
TAGACAATCAGAGTTTACTACTTTTATCATTTTGTTCATGGATACCTGGCATATATAGTTGGGCCAAATATCAAATACTCTCGTTCATGCATAACCAAATAAATGCATTAACAAAAAACACATGAAGGCCTTGGACCAATGCCAAACCTTGCATACAAATAATTTACTTGTGAACATTTATCCTGGCCTCATTCAGTGCTCCTCATCTAGTATTGTATATACAGATCAGTCACAAATGGTCATCTCCTTAGAAATCAATCCTATAGCTTGACAGTTCAACACTTCAAGTCACTTTGCCCTTTACTTTAAGTTAAGTCAACTACGTACCATGCCTCTTATCTTGGATTAATGCTGTCGTGTTAAATGTACGCTTATTGAATATTGATATTTATTTCTACTCTTTTTAATATTGAGAAGATCTTCTGTTTTAAATATTGAGTTTGAATCATGTTTTGACTATTTTAACCCTTTATGACTATGTGTTAAACTAGTGGAGATGAGAATGTATTATTTTTAACACTTTTCTTCAAGATAATAGCCTATGTAAGCAACCGAGGATTTTATTCAGTTTGTGCTATGCTTTCACACAAAAATGATGTGAATTCTCAGGTTTTCTTCAAATCGAGTATGCTTGGGTTATGTAGTTGAGATTGTGGTTAAATGAGGGATGTTTAAGAGCATGAATGTGCCAAAGCTGCTAGTTGTCCATGGCAGCGCAGAAAATTCGGCTATGCACTCTGTTTTGCTTCTTCAACCAGTCCATTTCATCCCCATTTTTTATTTGCATCTTTCACTCAACTAAAGTTATTTGTTTGTATCCAAAGATTGAAAACAAGGGGCAAAAACCAGCCATCTTGTGAGCTTTAGCTCTTCATTTAATTTGGTTCCAACAAGGTACTAACAAGCTGTCAACTGCCATTTTGATGATGAAATTTTCAGATTTTTTATACTTCCTTGTTCTCTTCCATTTCTAAGTTAATTCCTATCATTTCTACATTCTTAACCCACGATCTTCATATATCTTTCATGTAGAAAACTCAATGGTCTTTATTGGACAGCAAGCATGCTATTAGTCATTTTCATGAATTCCTTTAGAATGCTTGAAATGAGGAGTTTTAAAGTTTTGGCTTAGTGCAAGTATGGAGAGAAGTTAAATGGGTTGATGTTGTGCTTTGTAGTTGATTTTCGCTAAGTGAAGAGGAGGTAAGGAAAGTGCTTTGTATTTATTGTATATGACAGGATTTTATTATAAATATAGCTCTATTCCTGGAAGGTACATACTGAATTGGTGTGTTGTCTAGTACTCGTACTCCATATAACACAAACTCATTGGTATGGTTGCTAGTAAATGAGTGGAAGGTGAGGTTAGAGGTGTGTGCTAGTTCCATTTCCACTCAACAACTCATTTCTCCTAACTTTTTTGGTATATATGAACTTGTGGGATTTAGATCAGAGAAATTTAGACCAAATAAACAAAGATAATAGAAATACTACTTTACAAAGTTATATAGTATAATGGACTTGTCAAAAGATGACAAAGAAGAGAGAAGTCATGCATCTCAGTAGAATAGACACAAAAATTAAAATGCATTTGTGTTTATATGCTATGCACAATGTTTCTAATACCAACAACCTGTATAATGCATGCTAAATTGAAAGCAGTTACTTGCAATACCAGCGATCAACATTAAATGTAGTTGAGACATTTGGTAAAAGTTATTTATTTTGGAAACTTTTAGATCGAACTAAGTATTGATTGATGTTTAAGCCTTGCTATTTTTATTCGATTCTGAGCCAAGCTCAAGCTTATAACTAGCTAGCATACTTTGTGCATTAGTATACTTTCATTTTCTTTCAAATTGCTATTTTATGCCAAGTTGTAACCTTGCTAGTTTTCGTTAGAATTTTTCTTCAACACTAGTATACTTTGTGCTTGGGTATACTTTCATTTTCTTACAAGTCTATAGTTTATGCCATGTTGTAACCAAAATCAGGTTTGTATAGAATTTTTCCCCAACACTAGTATAGTTTTGGGATCAATGGTTTGTTGGGAATTCTTCATTATTATTATTATTATTTGAAATGAAACTACACTACATAAATCATTCAATACAATACTACATCAAATTTAATGAAAGGGAGGAACTCAACCCAATTGTCGCTTCCATCCATATATCTTTCATGTAGAAAACTCAATGGCCGTTATTTGACAGCAAACATGCAATTTTTCATATTCAGTTATTCATTTAGAATGCTTGAAATGAGGAGTTTTAAAGTTTAGCTTAGTACTAAGTATGGAGAGAAGTTAAATGGTTTGATGTTGTGCTTTGTAGTTGATTTCCCCTAAGTAAAGAGGATGTAAGGAAAGTGCTTTGTAGTTGATTTTCCTTCTTGTTCGTTTATGCAGTTAAGATTGTGATTAAAATCATTACTCCAATTTGCATTTTGCTTTTATTTATTTATTTTTCTTGTTTATTGATTTTGTTTGTGTTATATTCTGGTATTGTGATTTAATCTAAAAATTACTTGGATTGTTGGGTCCAAATTGTAGGACGGACATTTACTTTTGATTGAAAAGCAATTGAGTGAGCCCGACAGGCTTGTGGGTGAGTCATTTCACCCAGGGGTGAGCTAAAACTCTTTTAGTTAGGGATTGAAGGTAACGAATACCCATACACAACTGCAAATCCTTTTTTCCATTTCAAGAATTCTCAAAACATAGATGGATGTTTTGTTGTTAGTGTTATTATATATGCTAGACCTTCTAAGTTTGGAAACAAATATGGATTATTATTTGATATTCACTCTAAGTCAAGTGTATTCTACTTACCAAATTCTCTTGGAGTTGTTTTTTGTTTTGGGTGATGTTGTTCGTTTGTAATTCTAATTAAATGATGTATACATACATACATATATACATACACACACACACACACACACACACACACACATGATAAATTACTATATCGACAACTAGGGACTATGTAGCTAGCTTCATCATCTTTGATCACATTAATTCAGATGACAACTTATCCGAGACCAATTTTTGGAGAATGTGGAGTCACGTAATGTCATAAACAAGACGATATTTAGATTTGTATATTTTCAAATTCCCGATGATCTTCATCGAGTACATTTATGTCTAGTCAGCCAATTCTCCTTGAACCCCATTGTAACTAGAAACCTTCTGAGATACCTAGCTAGCCACATTCATAAATGCTCTTCAAGTTATACATTTATTCTCCTATCCCAACATTTGGCCTATGGTAAGTTTTTCATTGAACTTATATAATTATGGTCTCTGCTTATCTAACTTCCTTTCCTACCATATATTTGTTTAGATAGACAAAAGTTGGATGAATGAGTCTGACAGGCTTTTATCACCTGCATACGCCAAAGGGGTTAAATATTTCCTCACACAAGCACGAAATCATGCAAGTGGAAGGGATCACATTCGGTGTCCATGTTGTACATGCCTTAACAATCTATGGCTGCCTATATTTTAGGTGGAAACCCATTTGTTTATCAAAGGGATCAACCCAGATTACACTCAATGGATATTTCATGGGGAGGAGGAGACAACATTGTTAGTCAGTGATGATGATATTGATGACGATATCATCAAAGAAGACGATTACATAGATGACATGCATCATATGTTGGATGGGCAGGCACCTTTGTTGATGTGCCCCAAGACAGCACTCATGCGCAAAATAGGCCACCAATACCTGAAGAGTCACCAGCATCATCTTTTGACCAGCTACTAAAGGATGCCCAACGTCTTCTTTCATCAGGTGTACAAAATTTTCAAAGCTGCCATTCGTTGTCAAGTTGTGGTTACACATCAAATCAATCGGTGGATGGTCAATTAAGTCATTTGACATGCTCCTTGATCTGTTGTGGTCTGCCTTTCCTGATGCCCTCTTACCACAATCATATGAGGAGTCAAGGTCTTTGGAGCGCGGTTTGGGCTTCAAGTACCACAAAATCCATGCATGCCCCAATGACTGCATCTTATTTTAGAAGGAAAATGCCACTCTTAATGAATGCCCTGTCTGTAAGGCTTCAAGGTGGATGCCAAATACACATGGGTCACACGCGATACCTCAAAAAGAGTTGCGTCATTTTCCTTTGAAACTGAGATTGCAACGTCTCTTTATGTCTGCAAAGATAGCAGATGATATGCGATGGCACAAAGATCAACGAACGATAGAAGATACTTGTATGAGACATCCAGCCTACTCTGAGTGCTAGAAGAAATTGATAAATAGCATAGTTGGTTCGCTGCGGATCCTCGCAATGTTAGGCTCGATTTGGCAAGTGATGGCTTCACTCCCTTCAACAACTTGGCTAAACCTCATAGTATTTGGCCAGTGATCCTTGTCCCGTATAACTTGCCATCGTGGTCATGCATGAAAGACCAATTATTCATGACATCTCTGATTATTCCTGGCCCAAGGTCACTAGGGAATGAGATCGATGTTTACTTGCAGCCGTTGCTCGATGAACTGCTTGAATTTTGGAAAGATGGGGTACCTACATATGATGCCTCAACTAAGGAGACGTTTATGTTGCATGCTACCTTATTGTAGACAATCAATAACTTTCCTGCTTACAGGAATCTCTATGGCTGGTCAACAAAGGGAAAATTGGTTTGTTCATCTTGCAATGCCAACACAGACTCCAATTGGTTGAATATGGCCGAAAACATTGTTACATGGGACATCGACATTTCTTACCACCAGATCACATATGGAGGAGGAAAAGGTTGTTCAACGGTAGAGAAGATCATCGCATGCCACTAAGGGATATAGGAGTAGACGATATTCAAACTCAATTGCAGATGATTGGAGATGTTCAGTTTGGCAAATCTCATAAGAAGAAAAAACGCACTGCTGAAGAGCTAAATTAGACAAAGTGTAGCATATTCTTCATGTTACCTTATTGGTCAACACTTCGACTTCGGTATAATTTAGATGTTATGCATATTGAGAAGAATATTGCAGATAACATATTATTCACTTTAATGAACAGTCCAGGAAAAATTAAGGATAACATCAATTCAAGGCATGACTTGGAGATTTTAGGCTATAGAAAAAAATTACACTTGAGACATGATCGTGATCGTGTAACAATGCCACATGCACTATACATATTATACGAAGATGAAAGGAATAAATTTTGTAAGTGGTTGTCTGATATCAAATTTCCAGATGAGTTCGCTTCCAATATTTCAAACTGTGTGTCTCTACGTGATTGCAAAATCTCAAGGTTGAAAAGCCACGACTGTCACGTTTTCCTTCAAAGACTACTCCCCATTACTGCTGGGGAGTATTTAAGAAGTGACATTGCCTTGGCTTTGACTGAACTTGGTACTTTCTTCAAAGAGTTGTATGCTCGAACACTATATGTGAATCGCCTATCCTAACTCCAAACTGATATCGTCACCATTCTATGCAAACTGGAGATGATATTCCATCCTTCATTTTTCGATGTCATGGTCCACCTACTTGTCCATTTACCCCGTGAGGCCATACTTGGGGTTCAGTACAATATAGGTGGATGTACCCATTTGAGAGGTATCTTGGTAAATTCAAATGATATGTTAAGAATAAAATCTGCCTAGAAGGTTTAATAGCCGAGGCCTACATTCATACCGAAAGCTTAACATTCTGCTTCATGTACCTCAAAGATGGGTTCAGAATTTTCAACCAGAAAGTTCATCCCTTGGGCATCGCTTCTAACGTGCAATTAGAAGATAAACTCTTTAGGGTAGCCATCTAATACGTGCTCAACAATTGTGCAGAGATTGGACCTTATATAGAGTAAGCATTAACGAGTCTACTTAAAAATCAACTTCCATTCGATCTTAACAAGTTGTTATCAACTCAATACCAGCTAACTTGAATATTTTGCTTCGTCTTGATACACCAAATGCAGGGAACACTACGAGAAATGTAAAGTACAACACCCAAATTGCATCGATCACATGCATCAAACTGAGTTTCCAACTTGGTTCAAGCAACATGTAAGTTCTTATACATCCTTATCTACGTTGAAATGTTATAGCTTTCATTTGATATGCTTTGGAATGACGAAAATAAACGTTGCAAAATTTCAACAATTTTGGTATAGATCCAGGAACATCGTACCTCGCATCCACTTGATGTGTCCGCTGATCTGTATGCGTTAGCTTGCGGGCCTGACCGTTTGGTTGCAACATATGCTGCTTGCATAATAAATGAAAAAAGGTTTCATACGAAGCAGTGTAAACTTCGCCAATGTACACAAAATTCTGGGGTGTTGGTAACCGAGGATGAGGCCACAAATAACGTGGACTTCTACGGTGTTATTAATAATATCGTAGAGTTATGATACATGGAGTGGCGTTGGGTGTGCCGGTTTGAATGTGATTGATTTGACATTGGTGATTGAAAACGAGGGGTGCGGGTGGATGACCATATGATTAGTGTCAACATGAACAGGACTTAGTATAAGGATTAACCATTCGTGTTGGCAAGTCAGGCTGATCAATATTGCTACATAAGAGATTTAAGGACGAAAGGGAATTGGGGTGTTGTGCAGAACTATACAAATAGGAATGTAAACAACATTCCACCACTGTCGAGGGTCCTCGAAGATATTGATGGCAAATCAAGTACTCATGATGCCGATCAAGAAAATGAGTCATCATATTATTATGAACCACTGCAGTGTGATAATGCAGATCCAGTGGCAACTCCACTGGATAGGCTTGATATACTACCTAGCCATATTGATGCACGAGAAGTCATAAATCCGGATGGTCAATGCATAGATTCAGCAGGCTTTATTAATGATGACATGAACACTTCTGGTTCTGGAGATGCGGCCAGCGAGGGGGAATATTCAGATAATGAAGACCTATCAACCAATGAGGGGGAATATTCAAATGAGGAGGACCTATCAACAGAGGATAAGTCTGTGTCAGATTTATAATTACAATCCAGAAACTTCGTTGATTTAAGGTTGACACATTAGATTTGTTGTTTGAAATTGCTATGTGTACATGGATATCTGACAATATGAGATTATTTGAAATTGGTATGTTTATATAGACAGTTCAATATGAGATTGTATGAAATATATGTTTTGATTTATTTCTTACCACTATGAAGGATTTGCTTTCTCCTAGCTCGAACTATTTATCATGCAAATAACAAACAATTATAAAAGTAGTATTCAGCTTTCACAACATTAATGCCTAATTTAAACGAAGTCTAACATGTGATTTTATTTGCTTCATGTTACGTTCAAACTGGGAGGCCGCATGAGGAGCACTATCAATTATCAAGGTATATAATTTGACAATTCAGTTTTTCCTGTCTATGTTATGCTCATAATGTAAGAGTTAGTCTACCCACAAGTAATTGAAAATAGTAGATAAATGATCTTTTTACGAACTTGTCTGTGACTTTGAGATTATTATGTGGAATTGACTTATCAAATTTATCACAATGTTTTAACTCGTACTCGTGCAGGTAACCAACTAAGACCCAATTCAAGAGGTGGAAGGAGGCTTCGAGGTATACGTGGAAGGCGCTATATACCATACTCAGGTCACCACATCCGACCACGTGGTGTGAAAATATCTTCATATCACAGCACGGAGGAGTGGATCAATCCTCCTCGGATGACTCGACACAACCCCCAAGTCCCCACCATGCGCAACTCAATTCACGCACCAGAACCTATTCAAGAACCCCCACCAAATGCAATGGAACAATCACTTCCTAGAGAACAAACTGGTGCATGTTTTTCCAAAACTTGAATTTTGAGGGCATTATCATGTTTGTATGTGTTATTAAGTGTGAATATTCCACATTACACTTAAAAACACTAATCTAGTGAACCTTGAAATACAGCTGCAGATGCTCCCACGGAGGCCGTAGCAACGCAGGAACAGAGGAAACGAACTCGTGGGCCAACTAAATGCATTTTCTTTGAGAAGCTGAGGAAGAAAGAGAAAGTACAGTTGAAGATAAACGATAGTGAGACAGCCCCATGTTGTGAGCACGCTTCTATGTTCACGACACGAGTATCGTGGATTGTTAAACAATATTACCACATGAGTTACAAGCGTTGGTCAGATGTCCTACAAGCCATTAAAGAGGAGCTCATCGACCATGTTCAGGTAAGTCATTGGTCAGTTTTAGTGATTATTTGAAAGTTGTTTATGTAGTATAATCGTCGCCCAAATAACAAGAAGGCACATAATTATTTGCATGCTGCCTTATGTAGAGTGACTTCGTGTTTGATTGGAAACGCGAAAACCACCAAAAGACGGTGACAAAGGCTCTACGTAAACGCTTCAACTCCTTCCATCACGACTTGCACAAGATTTATCAATCATATGGAAGCCACAAAGAAGCGTTGGCTCATGGAACTAGCTAGTAGACCCCATTGTATGGGTCAAGGTGGGGCAGTGATCCCAACCCCCGCAGTGCGGGGCAGGGTGTGGGGGAGGGTACCTCCCGCCCCACACCATGTGGGTATGACCTCTAAAATAACTCTAGAACTGACACATCGAGTATAAGTTCAGCAGGGACAAGACTTAAGCAAGTTGGTCAATTCCCTAAGGCCACCCACACCACCCAAAACTTCTTAAAAAGAAAATCATTAATGGCCTTAATTATATGAAGAAATAAAAGCCCTTAAATCTTCTAAAAAAGTAATATTGATGGTATGCAATCCTAACTCTCAGAAATAACTCTAAAACTAACACACCGCGTACAAGTTCAACCAAATTAGTGGCAAGGCTTAAGCAAGTTAGGCAATTTTCCAAGGCTCCCACACCACTCAAAACTATATAAAAAGAAAATTATTAATGGCCTTATATTAAGAAATAAAAGCCCTTAAATCCTCTAAAAATTAATATTGATGGTATGTTATCCCAACTCTCAGAAATAACCCTAAAACTGACACACATTCAAGTTCAGCTAAATCAAGGACAAGACTTAAGCAAGTTAAGCAATTGCCTAAGGCCACCCACACCACCCAAAACTTCTTAAAAAGAAAATTACTAATGGTCTTTTATTAAGAAAGCCCTTAAATCCTCTAAGAAATAATATTGATATTTTAATTATTTAGAAAATAATATTAATTACAAGGTTCCCAGAGAAGAGATTTTCTAAAAAAGATAAAAAAACTTTAAAGAAATAAAAACATTTCTAGTAATACTATTTTTGATTAATTAATATAAAAATAATTAACGTTATAAGTTTATATAAGAGAAAATAATTGTTAGTTTAAATGAAAAAAACTCAATGAAGATCAACAAAAGAACTTACAATTGTCGTTAGTGCATAATTATATAACTAAGAAAATATAATACTTTTTGGTATTTATGTTTAACATAAAAATTTAATATACCGTTAAAAAGATTCTTAAAGGATATAAATACCGTAAAATCTCTTTAAAATAAATAAATAAATAAATTTTAGACTCACCTAAAAAAATTATCTTTTTAATAATTATCTCGCTTTCTTTTAAAAGAATTGCACGACTTTTACAACTCGACGATTGCATTGGCCGTCCTTGTGCCGAGCAGCTAATCCAACAACGCTTAACTTGTAATATCTAGCAAGGTAAAACACCACGATGAAACACATACTGACGCGATAGTTGATATTTTAAGCTAGGAAACTCTATGGAAGTGCGTCGAATTATAAGTCGGTGGTCAAAACAAAAAATTGACATTTTCTGATGAAAAATGAAAGCGACTCCAACCACAAACTGAAAAGTGACAAATTCATTCCAGCAAAACCGGTCAGCAATTTTTTGACACCAAAATATTATCTGCTATATTTTGAGAGAATCTCTTGTATTTTTTTTTATTTTTTTTTTGTGAATTATCTGTTAAAATTAATCTGTAAAATAATCATTATTCTGTCCAGCATCAAAAGATGAAGTTAGGATCATAAGTTTGGAAGGGTTGAATATTTTTGGACTAGAATAAATAGTTCAATTGAAATTTTTTGGGAATGCCATCAACAAAGTAATACAATAAATAATTAAAATAAATAAAAATATAGAAATAAACAAATAAAATTCGAAATTTCATTCTTCCGATAATATTAGAAATTTTAGGTGTAAGCTTTCATATGTTAAAATTAAAAAAAAAACAAAAAAAGAAAATATGCTAAACTTTGAAAACGAGTTATATCTGAATTATAAAAAAGATGGATAATTATATATGAAGGATAAATAAGTTTTGGGTTTTCTGAATAATGTACAACAGTAAATTATTGTATTCAAAGGTTTTAGTTTGTATTTTGTTCTCTTTTCTGTGTTTTTTTAGGTCTAACAAAGTAGGTGATCCATTCTCAACAATTTTTTCACCTTTGTTCTCCATCAGAAACCCACAAATCCTCTGGATTTGGAAGTGCTGCCTGATGTATTTTTTTCGAAGGTTTTTGGATGGGCCGATCAGGTTTGGAGCGATGGTGCTTGTGCAGTGCGCGTTGGTCGTGATGGTCGTGCTCTGTGCAAAGGATGCACGTCCTCGTGATGGATGCCAGTACTCGTGATGGATGCAGCCTGCTGGAGCTGCCTGGTGGTCGTGATGGTCATCTATGGGCGGATGCCGGTGATGCAACCTGCTAGAGCCGCCTGGGTGGCCGTGATGGTTAAAGAATTAAAATGTGGTTGAAATTACTTCTACAACTTGTAGAGTGGCTACCATATATTATTTATATAGAAAATGTTTGTTACCAGAGATTACATAGGATAAGTATGAGATATGCGGTTACACAAGCCTAGATAATATTGTTACGATCACGATCTGTTTGGTGTGTGTTCAATATCCCCCTCAGGCTGAACTGTACTGGAAGAACGTTGAGCTTGCTCCTGAGAAAGCTAAATCGTTGAGAGGACAGTGGTTTTGTAAGGACATCAGCAAGCTGATCCTTGCTGGAGATGAAGCGAACGTCTAAAACCTTGCACTGCACTTGTTCTCGAACAAAATGATAGTCAATTTCGATATGCTTCATACGGGCATGAAACACCGGATTCGTCGTGACATAAGTAGCACCCACATTATCACACCAAAGAATGGGTGGATAAGAGAGAGAGATGCCCATCTCACGAAGGAGAGACTAAACCCAAATTGACTCGGCAGTGGCGTTGGCGACAGCTTTGTATTCAGCCTCAGTACTGGACCTAGCAACTGTAGGTTATTTCTTAGAGCTCCAAGAGATAATATTAGGGCTGAGGAAGACACAGTAGGCACTTGTGGATTTGCGATCATCGGCACATCCAGCCCAGTCAACATCGGAATAGATAGAGAGTTGAGATGTGGACCCACGACGTAGAAGGAGACCATGATCAATTGTATTCTTGAGATATCGCAGGATCCGTTTGGCTACTACCCAATGAGAAATTGAGGGATGATGCATGAATTGACAAACTTTGTTAACAGTAAAGGAAATATCTGGTCTTGTCAGGGAGAGATATTGTAAGGCGCCAACAGTACTCCGATATAAGTGAGGATCTTCAAAAGCAGTGCTGTCAAACTTGGAGAGTGGGGTAGAGGTGGACATGGGCAAGGAGACCGGTTTGGCCTCGGACATCTTGGTTCTCTCCAATAGATTAAAAATATACCTGCGCTGAGATAAAAAGAGGTCATCCGAAACTTTGGTGGCTTCCACTCCAAGAAAATAACTTAGTTCACCAAGATCTTAAGAGAAAAATCTCGATTTAAATCCCGGATGAAAGATTCAACAGAACTTGCATGTGAGCTAGTTATGATAATCACGTCAACAAAAACAAGAACAAATAAACGAACAACACCCTCATGATAAATAAAAAGAGATGAATTCGATTTAGAATTCAAAAAACCAAAAGAGATAAGTTTCTCATAGAGTTGAGAATACCAGGCACGAGGTGCTTGTTTCAGGCCATAGATTGCCTTTTGCAGACGACAAACATGGTCGGAAAGTTGAGAGTGGACATAACCATGTGGTTGAGCCATGTAAACTTCCTCAGATAGGAGGCCGTGGAGGAAGGCATTGTTCATATCAATTTGATGAAGGGGCCAATCATGAGAGATAGCATAAGAGAGAACCATTCTTATGGTAGCGGGTTTAACTGCAGGATTGAAGGTGTCAGAGTAGTCAATACCCAGTTGTTGATGATAGCCCTTGGCAACAAGGCGAGCTTTGCGTAGGTTGAGAGTCCCATCAGAGTTGAATTTGGACCGAAATATCCACTTGTTTCCCACAACATTCATAACTGGATGCCGAGGAACAAGAGACCATGTGCCATTTTTCATGAGTGCCGAGAACTCTTGGTCCATTGCATGGCGCCACTCTTTATATTTTGCAACCTCAGTATAACATGTAGACTCATTCGGAATCTCTACTTTCTCTGTAAACAAGGCCTTAGGGAGAGGATACTTTATGGTCCCATCATAGAATTGTTTCGGTTTAGAGATGCCAACTTGCGAGCACGTGGTCATTGGATGAGCTCGTGGAGCGAGTGAGAGCACCACGTCAAGACTAGGAAGGGGTAGTGACCGAATAGGAGTTGGGGACTTGGTAGTGGATGAGGGAGAGATAGACATGGGTGAGTTGAATTTTGAATGAGTTGGAGAGAAAGAGTCATCTGGTCGTGAGGGTCATGCCGAGTTGTTATGAGATGGAGAATTTGAAAAATGTATGACGTGAAGAGATGGGTTGGTAACCGACAGATTTGAAGATGACGATGCCGAATGATTTGAAGTTGAGTTTGTTGTAGTGTTATCTGGAGAGTGGTTAACAGAATGATTTCCATGGGAATTTGAAATGGTCTTGGAATTATCTAAAGAGAGATGTGTAGGAGGAGATAAGGATGAGGGAGTATTTGAAATTGAATTTGATTTGGAGTTATCTGGACAAGGACGAACGGAATTAGTATCATGTGAATTTGAAATGGCCTTGGATATATTGGAAGAAACACGTGTAGGAGTAGATAATGATGTGGGAAGATTTGAAATTGAATTTAATTTGGAGTTATTTGGATAAAGGCTAACCGAATGATTTGCATGCGAATTTGAAATATTTGTGGAGTTATTTGAATAACCACGTGTAGGAGTGATGGATAGGTTGGTAGGTAGGTGGGTCCATGGTGATAAAGTTGATGAAGTTGAGTTGGCTTGGATTGATTTGAATTTGAAGCATTGGTTGAAAAAGGGAATACACGATCGTCAAATAAAACGTGTCGGGAGATGAAGACACGATTTGATTAAGGAACGAGATACTTGAATCCTCTATGAAATGGACTGTAGCCAAGAAAGACAGAGTTTTGAACGAAAATCCATTTTGTGTCTATTAAATAGACGAAGATAAGGCCAACAAGCGCAACTAAAAGTTCTAAGAAGAGAATAATTAGGAGGACTGTGAAACAATTTTTCAAAAGGAGAGATAGAGTTAATGGACGTGCAAGGAAGATGATTAATGAGATAGATAGCCATTTGTAAAGCAGAGTCCCAATGAGACGAGGGAACATTAGAGTACGAGAAGAGGGAGAGTCCAACCTCAACTATTTAACCATGACGACGTTCAATGGTTCCATTTTGAGGAGAGGTGTAAGGGCAAGAAATACAATGTTGAATACCAATTTGCATGAAATGTTTATGAAGAGGTTGAAATTCACCACCACCAGCCGTTTGAACAGATTTAATTTGACAGTTAAATTGGCATTCAACGTGTTTTTAGAAAGTAAGAAAAATATAGGAGACATCTGATTTATTAACCATGGGAAACATCCATAGAAATTTACTAAAATGATCGACAATGTAAACATAATATTTATAACCATTAAATGATAAATTGGGAGCCGGTCCCCAAACATCGGCAAATAAAAGTTCCAAAGGAGAGGACAACGCTGATGATGACATAGGAAGAGGCAATCGATGACTTTTGCCTTGCTGGCATGTGGAGCATACAGTAGGCTCTTTATTTGACGAGACAGGAAGGTTGAGCTGAGACACAAGACGCTTTACAATGGGGTAGGAGACATGACCTAGACGAGAATGCCACACATCCAAAGGAACACGAACAGAAGATAATGCATGGAGGGAGTCGTTGGAAAAGGGAGAGATGGTGAGCGGATAGAGGCCACCCCTAGTCTTGTCGTGGTGCAGTGTTTTCCATGTGAGCTCGTCCTTCACACAAAAATAATTAGAGTGAAATTCAATGAAAACATTGTTATCACAAGTGAACTGAGAAACCGAAACTAAATTCTTTTTTATATCGAGCACATGAAGCACATTGCTAAGGCGTAAATTTTTAGAGAAAGTTGGGAAAACGGAGGAGCCAACATGAGAAATAGATAAACCTGTACTGTCGCCCACTTGGATTTGATCAGAGCCCAAATATGGTTCGGAGTGGATAGTTAAATTTTGCAGGTCATGAGTGACATGGTTGGTGCAGTCGGTGTCTGTATACCATGCCTGATCCGAGGGGGCAGAGGAGAAGGCAGCAAAAGCTTGCATCTGAGGTGGAGTCCCTTGGTAGTTGTTGTCAAGACGATAATAGCAAGCTGGAGCAAGGTGGCCAAAGCGACCACAAATTTGGCAGGTTGGGCGTGATTGAGACTGGCGGCCATGCCTGCGACCACTCCACGTCCACGGTGTTGCTGATGCTGTGGTGGACGAGAGTTGAAGCCACCACGAGAGGAGCCCCCACGAGTGGCAACATTGGCGGAGCCAACCACCATATCTACAATCGATTGTTGTTGTTGAAGGCGCAACTCATAAGTAAGAAGATGGCCGTAAATCTCATCTATAGGCATGGGATCCACACGAGGATGGAAGTAACAAGAGACTCATAAGAGGAGTCAAGACCTCCCAAGAGGTAGTAGGTGTACTCAAGATCATTCAAAGGTTGTCCAGCAGCAGTAAGAGAGTCCGAGTAGGACTTAATCTTGTGATAGTATTCAAAAATTAAGCTAATGCCTTTCTTAAGAGCAGCCAGTTGAAGTCGAGTGGTCATCACCCGAGCACGGGAGTTGGTAGGGAAAGATTTCTCAAGGGACATCCACAAACCACATGAGAGGTGGTGAGGCCAACCACCATTGCCATAATGTCCTTGGATAGAGAGGAAAGTAAGGAGCTGAGAATGACTTGGTCTTAATCTACCCATTGAGTGTAGGCGGAATTGAGTGCGGGTTCAGAAGTAGTAGAAGGCAAGAACTGCACAGGGCAGGGAATGCTTCCATCAACATAGCCAAAAACTTTTTGGCCACAAAAATAGGGAACCATTTGAGATTTCCAAAGGAGATAGTTGTCTTTGGTAAGGCGAATGGTGAAAACATGATGAAGACTGACAGTTGGTGAAGGAGAGGGTGTGATGGCGATGGTGGTTGACATGGCAATCAGAAGGTCGTGCGATGGTCGGGCTCGTGATGAATGCTGCCTGGTGCGATGGTCTTCGACTGCAAGTGGTCGTGAGGAAGAAGAAAAACAGTAAAGGGAGGGGGTCAAGGGTATAGCAGGAGGGAAAAAGAAGAACAAGAACAAGAACAAGAACAAGAAAAAGAAAGAGAAATAAGAGGGATGGTGGAGCCGAAAGGTCAGTTTGAAGGCCTAGAATGGACGCAGCAGGGGCAAGAGCTAGTCGAGAGGGGCGGGCGTTGTCACGGCTTGTGTCGTGTGGTGGAGCTCATGCGTAGGAGGGTCTTCTGCTCAATGGAGGCTGGTGTTCATAAGAGCTGGGTGCGCGCGCCGTCTGGGTTTATGCTGGTGCTCGTGGTGATCGACGGTAACAGAGAGGGGGCCGAGCTAGGGAGTATTCTGGCCTCCACAATTCACATCCCATACCTATCATACATCTCTCCCTCATTGTTATCTGCTTAAACTCTCACTCTATTGTTACTATTTGTTAGTTGTTTTTATAGTACATACGTACATGTCTAAAAAAATAAAAATGGCAAAAGCACCCGAGGAACAGCACCAGGTAAAGGCCTTTGGATGGGCAGCCACAGATTCTTCTGGCCTTCTCTCGCCTTTCAAATTCTCCAGAAGGTCCTCTCTCGATCTCTCGCTTCCCACATTAATTCCATTCTTAGTTGATCGGTTTTCCCTTCCTTTCTGTTTTCTTCTCTTAGCATTTAAAGTAAATACATTAATGTTTAATAGTTTCAAATTTTGATCAACTAGAAAGGAAAAGGATCCATGCATTGTGATTGTCTCTCATTGGTTGTCGTTATGTATTGTTTTCTCATGCTTCTGAGTTTTCAATTTGTGCTTTAAATGGTATATCTATAGGGCAACCGGAGACAAGGATGTAAGGTTCAAAGTTCTTTATTGTGGGATATGCCACTCTGACCTTCACAAGATCAAAAATGAGTGGGGTAGTTCCAAATACCCACTTGTTCCTGGGTAGGTTTCCATTTCATTTTAAGCAATTGTGTAGCATAAAATAGATCAACAAAAACGTCAATTGATCTTTTGGTACACAAAGTAACTACTGCAGTGATCTATAATAACATTGGCTTCCCAGGGCACGTTTGATGGAATACTTGATACGGTATCTGCTATGCATTCTATTCTGCCCTTAATTGGTCTATTAAAGTCTCATGGAAAGTGTAACATTCGGGCTTTAAACCCAGTGTCCGTTGAAGCCCAGCCCAAAAGAGCCCTAGACGATGCGACGTCGTTTTGGTGAGTCTCTTCTTCCTTTGTCTTTTCTTTTCTCTTCTCTTCCAGTCGATTTTCCCCCTCTCTGTTCACTCCCGATTTCTCCTCTTTGATCTCCCCACGTTCTGCAGTTACTTCCGGTTCCTCATGTGAAGATTTTCCCTTGCCATTTCGATTTTCTTCTCCTTACCCACGTACCGATTCATCCTCACTCCGATCCTCTCCCTCTTACTTATTTTTTTTTGGTTCAGCCTTTCGGGAACTGTTTTCCTTGTTTTCTCTTCGCGTATCTGCAGAAGCTTGCTATGGCTTCCATGTTTTCCTTGGTTGCTACGACGGTGAGTCATCTCCCTCCCTTCTCTGTTTCCCTGTCTCTTCGGTAGCATGACTGATCGTGGGTTTTTGGTTCTGTACAGCCGGCTTGTGGGTCTCTAGAATTCGGGTATTGCTGCTGGCACTCGCACAGACCCTCTCTTTCACTTGGTTTTGCTTTGATTGGTGTTCACACACACACTTACTCTGTTTTGGTTGCCATGCACACACACTCAGCTTTCATCCCTCTTTGCGCAGGCCATTGTCTACTTGTTTTCCTCTAGTGATTCCAGTGAATTTTTTTTTTTTTTTTTGGTTTAATTTACAGTGGGTTGCTTTGATTCGGGGAGGTGCGAAGCTTCTATATTTCTTTTAGGTAAGTCCCTTCCGAAAATCTTAGTAATATTTTGGGTATTACTTGGTTGGGATTTGAAATGTAGATAAGTGTAGTTGATATGGTAGTGATGTGAATTCTAATTACATGGTTGGTGGAGTTTAACAGTGACCAAAGGTAGAATGGTGTTTTGGGGTTGATTGTCTTTGATTCAAATACTTGTTAGTAAGAAGTAAATGTTGGGTTTATGTTTTGTTTAGGTGGTGTCACTACTAGAGTTTCGACTCAAGGTGTCGTTAATACACGGAATTTGGGTAAGCGGGATTCATATACTAGTTTTGCATAAAAGAAATGAAATGAGGATGACTTGAAAATAAGTATGTTTGTTTTGAAAAGAAATTTGAAAACGACCTCAGATATTTATTCTGCATATGCATAAATTCTATATAAAAGAAAATATTTTCTATCGTGACTGGTGTAGACATGAGCCAATTTTGTACTTTTTGTTTATGAAATATGCAAAAGAGCGAATATGAAAATTTAAAGTTTTTGTTATGAGTAAATGAAAATATTTTTATTTTGTTTATTTCGAACATGTGAAATGATCCGAAGCTATCCAACACTTTGTTTTGATATAATGTGTGATTTGGAAACCTTGGCATGAAGTTCTGATTCCGTATATGAATGTGATCTGATTCCATTGATATTTCATTCTGTTTCTGTTAAGGCCCAGCCACGGGTATAATGGTGGTTTATAACCCTATCACAGGGGTGAAACATGGTATATGGCCCAGTCACGAGTACAATGGTGGTTCATAACCCTACCACGGGGTGAAACATGGTATATGGCTCAGCCACAGGTATAATGGTGGTTTATAACCCTACCACGGGGGTTAAACATGGTATTAGTTCCAATGTGATGCTATGAGATGATACCAATATAATGTTTCAGTTTGGATATGCCAATGGATTTTCTTTTTGGGGAATAAGTTTGTCTTTCTAGAAATTTCGCTCTGATGTTTTGCACTAAGTTCTGGTTTATGCATTTTGAAAGTAAAATTAGTTGTTTCTACAATCTGAAAGAAAATGTTTTGGTTTAGTTTATCAATGTTATAAATGCTCATGTTTACATGCTAGTATATGCTATCTGCTTGTTGAGTTGTTGATAACTCACCCCTTACTCTTCATAATATTTTCAGATGACATTGATGGTTCAGCTGGGGATCAGTATTAGAGTCTATGGACAAGATTAGCTGTGAATAGTTTGGGGTATCTCACAATATTAGTACAGTTGTTGGATATTATTTGTTTATTGTTGATTTCAATGGATTTAGTCAGTTAATGGGACTTACGTCAATTGTTATTTTTATTCTAGTTTGTTATTTGAGACATAAAGAAAAATTGATATTTTATTAGGATTGTGATATTGAGGATTTGATATGTGAGTATGTATGGTTTATTAAATTGAAATACTTATGTTGTTTGAAGATTTGGAAGGATATATTCTTGGTCTTGGAAATCTATTGGTATTGTTGGAGTTGATATTCAGGTTATGTGAGTTAACTCTCCGGACTCTTGAGATCGGGACATTACAGAAAGCTTGTTATGTTGGGTGCACCAGAGAAGCCGCTTGAGCTACTGGTCTTTCCTCTGCTTATGGGTAATTTCCTTTTAAGTCAACTGCTAACTTTTCCCTATGTTATAACTTAAAATTCCATCAGATTTTTCATCTATAGCTATAGAGCTAATAAGAATTGTTTTAACAAGAAGGAAAATGGTTGCGGGGAGTGCCACCAGAGGATTGAAGGAAACTCAAGAGATGCTAGATTTTGCTGCAAAACATAGCATCACAGCAGACATTGAGGTTATTCCAATAGACTACCTTAACAAGGCAATGGAGCGTCTTGCTAAGGGTGATGTAAGATACCGATTTGTCATTGACATTGGAAATAGCTTGGCTTCTACCAACCATTGAAGAATATTGGCCTTAACGATCTGCATGTCTTCGTTTTCTTGTATTTGTTCCAATGAGTTTGTTTAAATATTCACTCACACTTTTGCTTCTATCTCTAGCTGCCAAAACGACGTTGTCCTTCTTGCATTAATCATAGTGGGATAAGAAAGCATTTTCCTTTTTCTTTCTTCTAGTTCTTGAACTTCTATTACAGTGTAATAAATCTGGTTGTTCTTACACGAGATTTAAATAGTTATTTCGTTTGTTTTTTACTACGTTGTTTCTGTAATATGGCGTTGCCTCTTGTTTAATATGCCAAGTACCTTAAGTCATAAAACAAGTATAAGTGCCATAATTTATTCGTCCATGATTATGCGAATCCAAATTTGAGACCCCCCAGCACAACAAATTCCAAATCTAATATATTAATTAAGAGTAATGTTTGATAGAGTCACATACAATCTCTTTAAAATATAGTTGAGTCCACTATTAAAAATAAAATTTTGTATGTGCATCTCAGATTTGTCAACTTTTTTAAAAGGGAGTGCACGTGATTTGTGTGGTGCTCCCGGCCCTCACTTGTGGTTTGGCGGCAGCCACAACACCGGGATGTTAGCCACTTGAGTCATGTTGGAAAAAAAAGGGGGATTTAAGAATAGATGACAGTGAGGTGCTTGTTAATCTGTCTTTTAAAAAATATATTGCCTCTCACTCATGAAAATGAGTTCTGCAAAAGAGCATATAGCAATCTTGTCATCAGGATATAACACTATTTATATAGTGTGCAGATTGTAAATTCTGAACACTAATCTTATAACTTCGAAAAGATGTAATAGCAAAACAGTTGTATTGTTTCATTTAAATTTTAAATAAAATGGTTTCTATCATAAAGGGGTACAAATAAAAACTGTCAAGAAATGAAAAAACATGTCATTTCTTTTGAATTTAAAAAATATTATAAAAGATTCGATCAATTGCGATGATGTGTAAATGCGCCTAAAGCATCAATGCGCTGCATGCACGTGCGCACTGGGGGACACTATTATTGTGTGTCTATCCTTATATTCTAATTTTTGTATTGTGGAAACTCATTCGCTTATAAACTACTAAAAGTTTACTTCTTTTTCTAATGTGAGACTAACAAAATATCACATTAGAGGGAAACTTCAAAAGAAGTCAAAGTCAAATTGGAGGAAATTTGAAATAATCCAATAGGTCATACACCCCTCACACAATGTGAATACATGGTGTGCACGCGTGCTCGCATATTGATAAATATGTACGGTTAATTGGCAGTGGAAAAAAAGGGTAGTCATTAAAATCTAACAGTACTAGAAAATTTAAATATATCACAATCCTAATATCCATAAGCCACAAGTCTTCAAATCATAGACAAAAGAATATTACAAACATCCATAATTAATCTAAAGCCAAAACTGACACTTAAATACATAGGGGGGATTAGATCCAATATCCACTCCTCAACCAGAGCCGGACCTCCATACACGTACCCTTCCTCTACATCACAATCAACAATTCCAAGGAGCAAAATCTTAGGTGGAACTGCCACGGTGAGATTTCACAAAATCTTAGTAAGTGGAAAATAGGACTAATACTCGAAATACATACTAGTGTAAACAAAAAATCATGCAAGCAAAGAAATATAGAGAAAATATAATGCTTGACATATTGCAATTTTTCAAACTCAAGAATGCACCAATCAATCACACAAGACATTACACACCCCTAAAAATTACGATTTTTTTTTAAATCATATGTTTTATTAATGTATGCATCATGGTCTCTCCTATGGACCATCTATACACTCTAGCTCCCTTCATCATAGGTTAAGACCGTGTGTGTGACTTCATAACAAACGATGTCAGTTCCGTGCACGGCACGTTCGTGGCCAAGCATCCTCTAGCCTCCATCAGCAGAGAGGCAAAGGTGTCTAGACAAGAGTGTTATCATCTCCGCTGAGCCTATTGTCACCCGGTGATAATCCAGGGAACGTCACACAATTTTACACGCTCTTGAGGGACCAAAAGAGCTCCATTGAGACAATACCCCATCTCGACTTGGGATCTTGATACACCTTTTTTTTTATAAGTAAACTTAGGATCGTGATACACACACAGCCACAAAATCCTTTGACACCAAATCTAACAATTTTACAAATTTCAACGTACACACAAAATCAGAGCTCAATGGAAAGATTATCATAAACATGTATTAATTATAATGCATCAAAAGATGCAGTAGTTAATGCACGAGGAATGACATAACGACAACAATATTTGTTATGAAAAACACACTAATTTAAACAGCAAATTCAGTCTCAACACTTCACAAAGGCCCTTGGCCACCTCACAGAACCACAAGCAAACTACCATTTCAATCCCAACACTTCACAGAGGCCCTCAACCACCACATAGAACCATAACCAAACTATAATTTCAATCCCAACACTTCACAGGGGCCTTCGACCACCACATAGAATCATAACCAAACTATACAAATCATAATTTCACAATTTCCACCAACATTTATTTTGAAGGTTAGTACTAAGGACCACTTACAGCGTGGAGGAAAACTTCCTGAATGATCGAAGAGTCCTAAGTTTCACGGCTAGTTGTGGGAGTTACCGCCAACAAGTGACCTAGTGGTCGCATGGGTAGTGGTGTTGGTGAACAGTGGAATAAACAATGCAGGCGGATTATTAAAACTGATCTGTTGCTTTGAAAAGCAACAACTATGATTCCAAACCAATGCTACGTTCAGGCAGTTGAGACAAAAGCCTAGAGGGAGGGATGACTAAGGCAAGGTGGCCAACGGTCTATGTCTTCAAAAGGAGAGGACTAAGGATTAGAGAGAGAAAGTTGGAGGGGCATAAAGCGATGAGGACAAAGAGGGACAAGGAAGGGAGGCTGGTGGCAGCAGAGGTGGGGCTAGAGTCACTGTAGTGGCTCACAAAGATGGAGGGGATGTTTGAGGCAAGGTAAAAGTGAGAGAGAGGCGAAGAAGCTCTGGTGCCCACGAAGGAGTCAAAACAGAAAGGGTGAAAGGGAGAGAAAGAGAGCATAAGAAATGGATAAGGGAGAACTGAGGGATAACTGAGATCGAGAGGGAGGGGAGCCCGTTGTGGGTGGTGTAGCATGGCATAGTGACCTAGCCCTTTGGAGGATGGCAAAGAGAGAGTGTGGGTGTGTGAGTGGTGGTCGATGGGTGATCTAGAGGTGAGGATCTACGATGGTATATGAGTGTGTTAGAGTGGGGACGGTAAGGGCAGAAACCCTAAATGAGAGAAAGAGAGATTGAGAGGGATCTAAGAGAGATGAGATCGAGAGATGAGGAGAATGGGTGGTGGTCGGAGGATCTACGAGTGGTGTGTGTTCCGGCATTTGGCGGATTGTGGTAACCAAGGAGCATTAATCGAGGGAAACAGAGGATGAGGGGGAGAGAGAGAGAGAGAGAGAGAGAGTTAGGAGAGGAGGGAGGGGCTGAGACGGTCTATGAGAGTGACCGTTGGAGGGTGAAGGAGAGATGCTTGTGGTGGGGGGGGGGGGGGTGGGTGGGGGGGGTTTGGCCTATTTATAGGCCGAACCGCCCCGTCACTGATGATGCAAGGCGAGGGTCGGAATGGATAGATGTGCGATGGTGAGAGGTAGTAGAGGAGGGTCCGAGCTCGATGACGTGTGCCGAGAACGGATGGGTACGCGGTGGCAGTGTGCAGAGCTCACAGGCTAGGAGGAAGGTTACTAGAGTGAATGGGAGACAATGCGGGGAGGAAGAGAGAGAGGGAGAAGAGAGAGAGAGGGGGATATAAGGTTTCACTAAAGGGGCCAAAACGACGCCATTTTAAGGGGATGGGCTGGGCATGTTTGATGGTATACTAGAAACAGTATCACATTCCATTCTGCCCTTAATTGGTTTGTTAAAGTCTCATGGAAAGCTTGTTATGTTGGGTGCACCAGAAAAGCCGCTTGAGCTACCAGTCTTTCCTATGCTTATAGGTAATTTCCTTTTAGGTCAACCACTTACTTTTCCTTATGTTATACCTTGGAATTCCATAAGCTTGTTCATCTATAGTTGTAGGGTTAATAAGATTTGTTTTAACAAGAAGGAAAATGGTTGTGAGAAGTGCCATGGAGGATTGAAGGAAATTTAAGATATGATAGATCTTGCTGCAAAACATAACATCACAGTAGACAATGAGGTTATTCCACTAGACTACCTTAACAAGGTGATGTTAGATACCGATTTGTCATTAAGGTTGGAAACACCTTGGCTTCTACCAACTTTGAAGACTACCTTGATGATCTGCATGTCTTGGTTTTCTTGTATTTGACGTTCCATTGAGTATGTTTAATGGAAAATGATATTATGTCCCCTAAGTTTATCTTCTCAATTTGACCATTCATATATTTTATTTTATTTTTTAATATTTTTTTAGTTAATGATTAAAGAAGTAACTATTAGTATCATGAATTAGACTTATTATTTTTATCTTCTTATTATTCTATTCTTTTATTCACTTTATTCATTTTTGTATCACATGATAGTCACATGTCATTTTATTTCTTCATGTATTCCTATAAATAGTGCTATTGTACACAAATGTAATTAACACTTTACATTTTATTTTCACTTCAATTCTAGAAGCTTCTTCCCTTTTCTCTCTACCTTTGGTCTCCTAGGGTTTTCACCCTTTCTTGTGCTCTGCTAGGGTTTACTTTGCATGGTATCAGACGCCCTTTTATCTTGCTTCTATGGCGCTATCTCATAAATCCATCTCCGAGGATGCCACTTCTCCTTTTTTTTCTTCATCCTAGTGACAGTCCTGGTGTTCTCTTGGTTACACAACCTCTTCTCGGTGATAACTACCATGTATGGTCTCGCTCGATGACTATCGCTCTCTCGGCAAAGAATAGGCTTGGATTTGTTGATGGATCCATTACTAAACCTTTGGATTCAACAGATTCTCTTTTCTCTCCATCGCTCCAATGTAACAATATGGTGATATCTTGGATATTAAACTTTGTATCTCCTGAATTTTCTTCTAGTATCTTGTATATTACAACTGCTTGTGAGATCTAGTCGGATCTAAAGGAACGATTTTCTCAGAAAAATGGATCTCACATTTTTCAGTTACAAAAATCAATTTCCTCTCTTTCTCAAGGTTTTCTTTTTGTGAGTAACTATTTTACTAGTCTTAAAGGACTTTGGAATGAACTTACTAATTACAAGTCTTTTCCTGCTTTGTCTTATGGAGTTGTCCAAACGTTGAACCATTATGCTTAACAGGAACTTGTTTTACAATTTTTGATGGGATTGAATGAATCTTTTGTACCTACTCGTGCACAGATTCTACTTATGGAGCCCCTGCCACCTCTTAATAAAGTTTTTTCTCTCGTTTTACGAGATGAACAAAGTTCCTCTCTCCTCCGTTGACTCACATGTTTTTGTTTCTCAAAATGATACAACCAGATCTTTTAAATCATTTTCTAAAAGGATAGACCATTTTGTAAGCATTGTGGAATTACTGGTCATATGGTTGAAAAGTGTTACAAGTTGCATGGTTTTCCCCAAGCTACAAACCGAAACAGAGGCAACAGTCTATGGTTAATAATGTTGTCCTCAGTGATACCAATTCTTCAGTTGTTTCTCCTTTTTCTTTGACTTAGGATCGGTATCAACAGCTTCTAAATTTGCTTCATCCTTCTAAATATGCTGATGAAGTTCCTTCTGTTGTCAATGCAATTGTGTCATATAATTTTTCTGGTATTATTTTTTCTCGAAATAATACTCATTATGCTTTTTCTGTTACTCAATCTGTTACTTTTAATTCCAATTTTTGGATTCTTGATATTGGAGCCACTGATCATATGGTTACTTCTATTGATTGTTTTACTTCCATTACTAGTTTTGTTAATGCCTTTGTGAAACTTCGTAATGACCAATATGTGTCTATTACACACATTGGTTCTGTGTCTATTTATGAACATCCTGTTCTACATGATGTTTTATGTGTTCCAAATTTTAAATTCAAATTAATATCCATTAGCAGTTAACACAATCACTAACTTGCTGTTTTTTGTTTTCCTCTAACACATGTCTAATACAGGACCTGATTTGTTGGAGGCTGATTGGAGTGGGTAGATTACAAAGAGGCATCTATATACTGCAACAATCAGGCCTTTCTATTTCTAAACCTAATTTTTTTTTAGTACATATGCTGCTTGTTTACCTAAAACAATATCTTCACATGTTTGTTTCATTTCTTCCAAATGCTCTAATTATGAGCTTTGGCATAATAGACTTAGTCATCCTTCTAATTCTAGGATATTGTTTGTGAATAATTTTGCTCCTAAATTGACTGTTCCATGCACTCCTTGCATGATTTGTCCTTTAGCTAATAAAGGAATTTACATTTCCTTAATAATGTTCATATCTCTACTGCCCCATTTGATCTTGTTCATTGTGATGTTTGGGGACCATATGATGTACCTATTGTTGAAGGTTACAAATATTGTCTAACTATTTTTTATGATTCAACTCGTGCTACATGGTTTTATCTTCTTAAACATAAATCTGAAGTTTCACATACTTTTAGAGTTTTTTATAAAATGGTTAAGACACAATTTCATTTAAAAATAGTGTCACTTTGCACTGATCATGGCACTGAATTTTTCTTTGCTTCTTTTTGGCATTCTAAAGGCATCATACATAAGCATAGTTGTGTTGAGACTCCTCAACAAAACTCTATTGTAGAGAGAGCATCAACACATTCTTAATGTAGCTAGAACAATGATGATTCAGTCTCATTTGCCTATTAATTTTAGGGTGATGTTGTTTTAACAGCAACTTACCTCATTAATAGGCTTCCTACTCCTCCTTTAAATCATAAATCTCCTTTTGAGTTTTTATTCAAATCTTCTCCTTCTTATACTCATTTACGAACTTTTGATTGTCTTTGTTTTGCTTCAACTCTACAAAAATCTCTAACCAAATTTGATCCTAGAGCTCGAACTTGCATTTTTCTTGGTTATCTTTTTGGCATAAAAGGTTACAAACTTCTTGATTTAAAAACAAATCAATATTTTATTTCAAGAAATGTTGTTTTTCATGAACATATTTTTCCTTTTACTTCTCAAAACAATACTAATTTTTCTTCTATTTTTCATAACCAGTTGAATGTTCAACTTTAGATTCTTTAACTGTGTCTTCTACAACATCCTCTGTTGATTCATTTCTTAGTTCTTCTTCACCTTCTCACCCAAATGATTCTTCACCATCTGTTGGTTCTTCAACTTCTCATTCTAATGATTCTTCACCTTCTATTGATAATTCTTCTCCACTGCCTTCTGTCACTGTTCCATTACTTTCTGATATTCTTAGAAGATCTTCTAGAATCAGAAAGGTACCTGGTTACTTGCAGAATTTTCATTGCAATTCTTCTTCTACACTTTACATAAGATCCTTCAATAATTTCTAATTCATCAGGTTCTTCTTCATTTTTGCCTTCATCTCCCAAATATGATATTTTTAATTTTTTATCTTATGCTAATCTTTCTCCTTCACACAAATCCTTTGCCATGTCCATTTCTGTCGATACTGAACCTGAGTTCTATCATCAAGCTGTCAAACACTCTCATTGAAGAGATGCAATGTCAGTTGATATTACAGTTTTGGAAATTAATAATACATGGACTATTACTTCTTTACCTCCTGGTAAGAAGCCTATTGGTTGCAAATGGGTGTATAAAATTAAGTATCGTGCTGATAGTTCAATTGAAAGATATAAAGCAAGGTTAATTACCAAGGGTTATACTCAAACTGAAGGGTTGGATTATTTTGAAATGTTTTCACCTGTTGCTAAAATGGCTACTATTAGAACTCTTTTGGCCATTGTTACCGTGAAAGGTTGGCATCTTACACAACTTGATGTGAATAATGCTTTTCTGTATGGAGATTTATCTAAAGAAGTATACATGGTCTTACCTCCTGGTTTCCATATAAAAGGGGGGGCTCAAATTTGCAAATTGAATAAATCACTCTATGGCTTGAAACAAGCCTCACGGCAGTGGTTCTCCAAGTTTTCAACTTCTATACTCAATATGGGTTTTCAGCAATCCAAATCTGATTATTCTCTTTTTACTAAGATTGAGGGTTCCCCTTTCATTACCCTTCTTATCTATGTAGATGATATTCTTATTGCTAATAATGATATGAAATCTGTTGAGTTTTTAAAGTCCTTGCTAGATGAGAAGTTTAAGCTTAAGAGCTTGAGTAAACTCAAATATTTCCTTAGTTTGGAAGTGGCTCGGTCTCCTGCTAGTATTTCTCTGTGTCAAAGAAAATATTCTTTGGAGATTCTTCAAGATGCTGGTTTACTTGCTTATAAATCAGTTGCTTTTCCCATAGAACAAAACATTAAGTTGAGTAAGGATGTGAGAGACTTACTGCCTGACCCTACAATTTACAGAAGACGTGTAGGTCGACTTCTTTACCTCACACTAACTCAGCCAAACTTATGTTACTCTGTCAATAGGCTTAGCCAATACATGGCTCAGCTTAGGCAGCCTCATTTACAAGCAGCCTACAAAATTTTACAATACATTAAAGCCACTCCAGGCCATAGTCTTTTCTTTCCTGTTGCAAATACAATCCCTCAAAGCCTTTGTTGATTCTGATTAGGCTTCTTATCTTGACAGTAGAAGATCTACAAGTGTTTATTGTGTTTTCCTTTGAGATTCTTTGGTTTCATGGAAGACAAAGAAGCAGACCACTGTTTCTAGGTCTTCTGCAGAGACTGAGTATAGATCCATGGTTTCTACCACTTGTGAAATCATTAGGTTTTTCACTCTCTTGTCTGAATTTGGTATTTCTCATCCTCATAGTGCTCAACTTGTTTGTGATAGTCAGGCTACTCTACACATAGCTGTCAATCTAGTCTTCCATAAACGAACAAAACACATTGAGCTGGATTATCACTTCATTCAGGAGAAAATTCAAGCTGGCATTGTCAAGACTTTTCACCTAACTTCCAGTCATCAACTTGTTGATGTGTTAACTGGTTTTCAACAATTTCATCATTTAGTTTTCAAGATGGGAGTTCATTCTATAGACACTCCATCTTGAAAGGGGTATCAAGAATTAGACTTATTATTTTCATCTTCTTATAATTCTGTTCTTTTATTCACTTTATTCATTTTTGTATCACATGATAGTCACATGTCATTTTATTTCTTCATGTATTCCTATAAATAGTGCTACTATACATGGATGTAATTAACACTTTACATTTTATTTTTCACTTTAATTCCATAAGCTTCTTCCCTTTTCTCTTGACCTTTGGTCTGCGAGGGTTTTTATCATTTTCCGTGCTCTGCTAGGGTTTACTTTATAACTAGTGTATCGGTTTTTTTTATATTTTTTTAAAATGTTTATGTTTGAAATTAAAAAAAAAAAAAAAAGTACAATTTATATTAGGGACACACCAAGAGGGCAAACTTGTTTAATTACTTACTCCTTTGATTTTATCTCTAGACTCTAGCTGCCCTGCAATACGTTGTCCTTGATAATTGATCATTGTGGAATAAGAAAGTATTTTACTTTACGTCTTCTTAAATCTTTATTACAGTGTAATAAACCGGGTTGTTCTTATATCACATGAGATGTAAATAGTTAATTTTTTCGTTTGTTTTTTATTAGGTTTTTTTTGTAATATAGTGTTAATATGGGAAGAGTAGCATCATCTGTACTTATAATTTACATACAATATTCATTTTATGATCAGTTTTTTTTTTTTAAATTCAAATTTTAAATTTTATAATTTTCAGTATATCTACACGTTAGCACATATTGTCATGTGAGTACAGATAACATTTTCCATATGCGAACCAAAATTTAAGAGCATCCAGAACAACAAATTTCAAATTTAATAAGTTACCAAAAAATGCTTAAAAACAAAATTCCAAGTTGCATGATCGGCTACAGCCGGCGGTGATTAGTCAGAAAAAAAACTTTTATATATAGGAAAATCATAAACTTACCAGAAACTACGTACAAAATCTTACAAATTTCAAGTAATCGACGATCATATTGCTCTAGCGACAGTTCGTGTTCTCTGCATCCATTGGTTTCATCAATTTTTAAGTTGCGTTTAGATGTTGAATTTAGTTGAGTTGAGATTATAAAATATTGTTAGAATATTATTTTTTAATATTATTATTATTATAGAATTTGAAAAAATTGAATTGTTTATTATATTTTATATTGAAATTTGAAAAAGTTGTAATGATGAGTTTATATTCCAAACGAAGCCTTAAAATTTTTAAAATAAAATTTTCAACTTTAATTTAAGCATCTTTCCATCTCAAAGAAGTTTTCTATTTCAACTTTATTGTTTCAATCAACTTTTCAACTCAATCCATCGACTTTAAAAATACAAATATATTTTTTTAAAAAAATTATTCAGATTTACCTATTTATCTTCACAAAACCTAATAAAAATCACATCTCAAAATTTTCCAAAAAAGATTCTCAGAATTTTCTTAAAATCTAATTCTTTAGCCAAACACACCCAAAGTCTTTGTATAAAAAACTATCATCCAAAAAGAAAATTCACACTACCATTAACTCAAATGAAAATAATCATGAACAATGACACTATACACTTTCAAAATACAAAATAAAAATACTTAACAGTATCCTACTTTCATTTCCAAGACAAAACACCGCTGCATGCCTTTCCAAAATCAGTTTGACCATAAGGAAAATGCTACTCTCACCACTCTAATCCACCGCTCTATTCTATCGTTGTGATTTTTCTTTTTCTTTTTTTACTTAATGATTAAGGAAGTATTTTTTAATAATATTGTGATTTTTTTATTTTTTTAAATATTTAAAAGTGTTAAAAAATACATGTAAAAAAATAACAACAAAAAAAAGATCAATTATGCCTAACGATACGATGGTACCGTGGGCGAAGCACCGTCCAAAAGGCTTGTATTGAGGACAAGAGATAAATTATTTCATGTTAGGATTAAAATCAGCTCCCGATCAGCCCTAATTCATCTTGTTCATTGTGCATTAAAACCCAATTTGCCTTGCTAATATGTATGTTGCTATGTGTATGCTACTGTTACTGTGCTGAAACTGTGTGCCAGACTTGTGACCACACTAAAATGTATCTTGTTATTTTATCAAAAATAAATGTATCTTGTTTATATTTCACAGCCCTTTGCGGTGTTATTTTCCTGTATTTTCAGTGGTGTGCCATGCACTTTCAGAGTAGCATGTAATTTATGATAACCTCTGTTATTATAAATAAGGGGAAAGATTACCCAGTCAACTACAGAAAATTGTCATATTGTTTGTCCGAGTACAAATTGATCAGAACATTGACGATAAAAAAGCTGAAACAATATACACAATGCATTGGTTTCGGGTGCAGCACAAATCCAGATTGCACCAAAGCAATGAACAAAATGAATGACAGATAACAATCAGAAATCATAGAAAGAGTGAAATGTTATCCATTAGTTTTAATCCGATGGACATCAAGACAGACGAATAAAAATATTTGTGTAACAAGCAGCCTCCAACAAAACATGGTTGCAACCAAGCCTAAGCTACACCCAGCAAAGCAGCAACTGACAAAGCTCCCAAAAATCACAAGCAGAAGTTGCATAATTTTAAATAGACCCAACTCTTCAATTGCCAGAAGTTACCATCTCTCCTACAGTACATCTGTAGTCAAATATAAAGACGGGTAAATATCATAGTACCAGTTTGATATGTCCAAATTTCTTTGAATAATCATATGTATACCCGAGTGATAACACTTTGTTGTGTTCCAATCATACAACCATGTTGTGACTCAACCCCCGATGGAAAACTTTGTCCATATCCAATGCAGCTCCACATGTTTCCAATATACCTTCTTCAGTCGCTTGACATGTCTAAAGTTTCAAAAAATGTACAAGCACAACAAATAAACATAATCAAGCCTACTTCATTAATAATTGAACAATAAGCATAACCAAGCATAAAGCATGACAAATTATCATAGCATAGGTATGTTTTGACCTGTTTCTTTTCTCTCGTTTGCAACTCTGTTGTCATATGCTTTCTTATTCCCTGTTTGTAACCTCTTCACGACTTTCTTTACTTAGGTACCATCCTCTTCACTGGCCGCCTGCCTTGGTCACTAATTACATGAGAACTGAGTACCCTTTTTATTTTCCCGTTGTGACATCAGTGGAATTTTGCCATACTGTATTTCTCATCCATCACATCTAACTGCACATCATATCAACAAAATGATCATCACTTGACGATGCAATTGTTAATACTTCATAGCATCTCTTTAACAAACAGGAATATCTGTGGGCATCAGGTTTGCCACTCAAGTCATCATAACTGGTTTGTAAAAAAGTATATCTTCGTTTTAGATCCTTCCTCCACCGGTCCACTACGATTGCACATTCTTGGCAGAGAAAACAGTAAGAATATGTCTACACAAAATTCCTCTCATTTCAAACAATCCACATATACACTTTGCCTCGCACTCATCTTCGTTAAAGTAAACTGAAAATGTAACCGGTTTGATGAAGTCATCATGTACTTGATCGGACACTTGATACGTTGAAATTGCACCCTCTGTTTTATAAAGATGAGAATTACAATATATCATCCTCATTATCTCTTGTTGTACTTCTTTGAACTTGGAATTAGTGTACAACTGTTGTAATTTCTTCTCAACATATAAATGAGATATACATGGAATTGTGTACTTGAACGAGTTAAAGTCCGCCACATTCTCATTCTCAACCTTCTTCCTCAATGCATTATCAAACTTATCAGCAAATTCTTTCAACGTAGACCCTGAATCCACCAAATTTTCCAAGAATGCATTCATGCTCTCGCTTTGTTGTGTTATACTCATTCCAGCCCAAAACACATCTTTTAAATATACTGGTGCCCAATATGTTCTCTCACTGTATAAACTTTGTAGCCATGCATGATCATGCAAATTGTATGTACTAAGTAATACATCCCAAGACTTCTCAAAATCCTCACAAGTTTGATAGTCATAAACGCATTGTTGCAGGGCACTTTTCAATTCATGACTATATTGAGCATGGGAACCCAACTCCTCTGGCAGTTTCCTCATAATATGCCACAAACAATATCTATGTCGGGTTTGTAGAAAGACGATTGCAATTGCATTTTTTATAGCCCTATCTTGGTCAGTTATAATAGCGTTCGGAGCTCTCTCATCCATGCATTTCAACCAAGTTTGAAATAACCAAACAAAAGTATTTGTATCTTCACTTGATATCAATCCTACTCCTAAAAGGATTGACTAACCATGGTGGTTTACACCCAAAATAAGTGCAAGGGGCATGTTGTAACTATTAGAGCATTAGCATTGGTTTATGCATATGCAAAATCACCTCTTTTGCATATCCACTTTGTCATTCAAGCAAAATTCTCACATTGGCTTATGCATATTTGAGACAAAATAATAATAATATATTATTATTTTATTATTATTAATTTTTTGCTAAAATCAATTTTTTATATATATTTTGCAATTAGCATTCACTACATACATTTGACATTAATCATACAAATGCAATACTAAAAAATATAATTTTTTTAAATATTATATTAAAAATATAATAAAATGAAAAAAAAATATATAATATATTATAATAATAAAATGAATATGCAAGTGAAGATTTATTGTGTTGTTGAAAGAGGGAGAAAATGAAAGGATTGTGATAGAGTGGGAGGAGAGAGAAATAATGATTAAAATATGATTCGTAGAGTGAATAGTGGTTATCCAAATTTGGATAAATACTATTCATAGGTAGCTAAATATTTGGATATGCACAAGCCAATGTAGAGGATATTAGGGCCATATTATGCAAATATGACTTTGCATATACATATGCATAGACCAATGCTAATGCTCTTAATCAGGTAAGTCGTATCAAACGTAACATCTCCAAAGTATTCATACGCTACCCTACTCCGTGCATCGGCCCAAAAAACATTTCTTAGTCTCGAATCATCATCCAAATCCATCATGACATAGAATCCATCATTCTTGTACTGCATTCTCTCAAAATACTCACATAGTGCCTTAGCGCCTCCTTTACCAAGTTGAAGGTGTCGTGTTTTGTCAATAGAATTTCGACAATCGTTCTCTATAAATTGAATATTCTTGAGCTCAACCACCTCGTCGAAACTTTTATTCATTTGTATGTCAATCTCATCGTTTTCGTCTAACTGCCTCTCAACGACATCATCAACATTTCTATTACATCTAAAGAACTTCGACTTGAATGAATTTAGTGCATGATTGTGTGTATTCTCAACTGGAGTCACACGCCATGATCCATCAACCAACATCACATTACTCTTGGCCTTACAATTCGTCTTTGTTGTTGGACGTGGCTTAGAAACATTGGATGTTCGATTTTGTGCCTTGCCACCACGAGCACATCCTAACGTTAAATATTTGGCACTCCCATCCACTTCCTTTTTACTTCTTTGTGTCATGACCCCAAAACCAGTTTGTTTCCCATATTGTTTATAATAAGCAAAAAGCTCCTCCTTGGAACTAAACAACATCCCCGACTTGGGCTCTTCAAGACTATCATTGTTCTTCCCATCATTCATGAAATTTTCACGCCTATCGTTATCCACCTCCTCTTCCGCCCTTAAATGATGTGCAGCATCATTTGCCACTTCAGCAGTGCCCTCATCTACATGTTTCTCTTTGAATCCACCAAAATCCTACAAAAATTTCATAGGTTGGAAAACCATAGTAAATTGCCACATTAGAAACAATTGTTGTATATTATTGATAAAATAAAAAATAAAAAATAAGAGAGTAAAGATTCCAATTTATTGATTTATTACCTGTTCTTGATCAAGCTCATCCCTCACATTTGATTTATCCCGAGTTCCACTTTCAGCAGTATTACGTTGCCTTGAATCTGAGGTGAGTTCTGCAACCTGTTCCACATGTCTTGAACTTCCAGGGTTGAATGTGTTGTGAAAAAACGATGACAATAAAGTGAATATAGACACGAGAAAAACAAGCAATCACACACGACACAGTATTTACGTGGTTCGGCAAATTGCCTACGTCCACGGGAGCTGCAGAGGATTTTTATTACTTGAGGAATCACAATACAATGGTGTAGAACGGCTACTATTCACTGTCATACAGTACAAGTCAAACAACTCAATATATATGTTGTACGGCGGAAACCCTAAAACAGCAGAATTAATGATGTTCGCTCGAGCGGCGTGTCGAGCCCGCATCGAGCGAACCTGTTTCCCGCAATCGCTCAAGCCGTGAGTCGAGCGGCTCCTTAAGCGAAGCTCTCTGACTTCCCTCCGCTCGAGCCGTGAGTCGAGCGGTCATTGAGCAAACCTCTCTGACTTGCTTCTGCTCGAGTAGTCTGTCGAGCTCTCTTCGAGCGAAGCTCTCTGACTTGTATTCGCTCGAGCGGCTAGACGCTTCACTTGAGCGGCGTGAACCAGACTCCAAATACTCAACAATTCTCCCACTTGGAGACTGGTACACTCACATTGTCGCCCCTGCCTCAAACATGATATCCTCCACCTCTGCAACTCACAGCTCCTGTCTTCATGCTAGAAGACCAATTGAAGTTGCGCACAACTTCAGTTTCTCAAGTGTAACACCCTTTGTCAACATATCAGCAGGGTTCTTACTTCCACAAATTTTCTCAAGTAGCAACTATCCATCATCCAACAATGATCGTATAAAGTGATACCTGATCTGAATGTGTTTAGTCCTGGAATGAAATGTTGGGTTCTTGGCAAGGAATATGGCACTCTTACTGTCACTGTAGAGAGTGCTATTCTGATTCTTTTTACCCAATTCCTCCAAGAAGCCCTGTATCCAAACCATCTCTTTTGCAGCTTCTGAAACTGCAATATATTCAGCTTCTGTAGTAGACAAAGAAACTGTCTTCTATAGATTAGAACCCCATGAAACTGCAGTACCACCCAGAGTGTAAACAAACCCTGTGGTACTTTTTCTGCTATCAATGTCTCCAGCTAAATCAGCATCTACATAGCCTTGCACCTCTAAGCCCTCTCCTGAGAAACACAAGCACGTTTCTAAGGAGCCTTTTAAGTACCTCAAAATCCACTTCACTGCTTCCCAATGTTGTTTTCTAGGATTACTCATGTATCTACTCACAACTCCCACTGCATGGGCAATATCTGATCTAGTGCAAACCATAGCATACATAAATGACCCAATAGCTGAGGCATAAGGAACCTTACTCATATAGTCTTGTTCCTCTTCTGACTTTGGTGCCTGATCCTTGCTGAGTCTGAAATGACTTCCTAAGGGTGTGCCAACTGACTTGGCCTTGTCCATACTAAACCGGTTGAGTACCTTTTTCACATACTCAGCCTGTGAGAGTCTCAAAGTGCCTCTGACTCTGTCTCTAACAATTCTCATGCCAAGGATTTGCTTTGCAGCTCCCAAATCCTTCATTGCAAAATGCTCTGACATCTGCTTCTTCAGACTATTGATCTCATCAATACTAGCCCCTACA
This sequence comes from Juglans microcarpa x Juglans regia, assembly GCF_004785595.1. Taxonomy (NCBI): domain Eukaryota; kingdom Viridiplantae; phylum Streptophyta; class Magnoliopsida; order Fagales; family Juglandaceae; genus Juglans; species Juglans microcarpa x Juglans regia. The sequence goes on along the minus strand of NC_054601.1, from coordinate 22,503,565 downwards.
ATGAGCATATCATCCACATATAGCAGCAAAATAATGAAAGAATTGTCAAACTGTCTGACATAGCAACAATGATCTGCCTGACATCTGCTGTACCCTGCACTACACATGAAACCATCAAATTTCTTGTACCACTGTCTGGGAGCTTGTTTCAGGCCATACAAGCTTTTCTTTAATCTGCAAACTGAACCTTCCTTTCCCTGTACCACAAACCTCTCAGGTTGGTGGATGTAGATGTCTTCTTCAAGATCTCCATGAAGAAAAGCTGTCTTCACATCTAACTGCTCAAGAAATAGATCTTCAGCAACAACCATAGCCAAAACTAGCCTGATGGTTGTGATTTTTACCACAGGAGAAAAAATCTCAGAATAGTCAATGCCCTGTTTCTGTTGAAAGCCTTTTACAACAAGTCTGGCCTTGTACCTCTTACTGCCATCATGCTCAGTTTTCACCCGGTACACCCACTTGTTGTACAATGTCTTCTTCCCTGATGGAAGTTTTGTCAACTCCCATGTCTGATTCCCTAACAAGGAATCCATCTCATCCTTCATGGCCAACTCTCACTTGCTAGAATTTTCATCTTGCAAGGTTTCTTAGTAACTCTGTGGTTCTCCACCATCTGTCAACAAAATGTAATTCAAAGAAGGTGAAAAACGCTGTGGAGGACGAATAGTCCTACCTGACTTGCGAACTGCAGCTATTGGAGTGGACGGCTCTGGATCTGACTGCGGAATAATGGGAATGGGTGTGCTGGACCCACTCTCCCCGTCACTCACATCTCTGCACTGCACTGTGACCTCTGGTAGATCATCCAAACTCACAAACTCAAACTCCTGAGTTGCTTCTTCAGCAATTGTACTAGACTTGTCTTTGTACACAATCTTCTCATTGAAGATCACATTTCTGCTTCTTATAATCTTCCGACACTGATCATCCCGGAAACGATAGCCAAATGCCTCGTCTCCATAGCCAATGAAATAACATTTCCTTGACTTGGCCTCAAGCTTATTACGAGCATCAGAATCAATAAGAACATAAGAAAGACAACCAAATATTTTAAGATGAGAAAATTTGACCTCTTTCCCGCTCCAAGTCTCCTCAGGCAATCCACAATCCAAAGGAACTGATGGCCCTCTGTTTATCAAGTATACTGCAGTGCTAACTCCATCTGCCCAGAAAGTAGGTGGTAGCCCAGCGTGCAGCCTCATGCTTCTAGCACGCTTATTTATGGTTCTGTTCATACGTTCAGCAACTCCATTTTGTTGTGGTGTCCCAGGAATGGTCTTCTCCATTCTGATACCCTGAGTTGCACAGTACTCCTTGAACCCACCATCAATATACTCACCACCATTATCAGACCTCAAGCATTTTAACTTCAAATCTGTTTCAGTCTCAACCATGGCTTTCCAATTTTTGAACACATTAAATACATCAGATTTATGTTTCAAAAAATATACCCATACCTTCCTGCTGTGATCATCAATAAATGTAATATAGTAGCGAGAACCTCCAAGGGATGCCACTGGGGAAGGTCCCCACACATCAGTGTGCACAAGATCCAGTCTCTCTGACTTCAGTGTTCTACCACTCCTCAAGAAACTGACCTTCTTCTGTTTCCCCATAATACAGCTCTCACACATACTGAGATCAACTGACTTCAGTTCTGGTAGCTTGCCTCTAGACAGAAGTTCTTTCATGCCCTTCTGACTCATATGGCCAAGCCTGCAATGCCACAAGTCTGCTGTGCTCTCTACAACGGTAGTGGCAATAGTGTTATTCAAACCAGTAGTCATATAGAGTGTACCAGTTTTCTTACCCCGAGCCAGTACCAATGCCCCTTTGGTGACCTTCCAGGTGCTATCTGAGAACACCACTGAGTGACCACAATCATCAAGTTGCCCGACAGAGATGAGGTTCTTCTTTAACTCAGGAATGTGTCTGACCTTTTGCAAGGTTCATTTGTTCTTGTTAGAGAGTACAATGTCGATGTCTCCCATTCCAATTACGTTCAAAGCTTCTCCATCAGCCAAATACACCTTTCCAAAGTCACCTGCAACATAGTTTTGCATTATCTCCCGATGGGAAGATGTATGGAAGGATGCCCCTGAATCAAGTATCCAGTCATCAACTGGACTATGAACTGCAAGCAATAGTGCATCCTGTAATTCTTCAGTTACCACATTGGCACTATCATTCTCTGTCTTCTTGGGATTTCTGCAATTCTTCTTTATGTGGCCAGCTTTGCCACAATTCCAACAAATTGCCTGCTGACCAGTTCTTGACTTGCTCTTGCCCCTATTCTTTGATTTTGATCTACCTCTGTTTGAGTTCCTGTCTTGTGCTCTCCCCCGAGAGTCGACATTCAGAGCTGAACTCGAACCTGAGGTCTCGCCTGAATCTCTCCTACGCACCTCCTCAGCCAAAATCAAGTCACGGATGTCATCATATTTCAACTTTGACTTACCAGCAGAATTGATAACAGCCATCCTCATGGCTTCCCAACTGTTTGGCAGCGATGCCAATAGTATCAGTGCACGTATCTCATCATCAAATTCAATTTCAACAGACGACAATTGATTTGTGATAGTATTGAAATCATTCAGATGTTGTGCAGCAGACGTACCATCCGACATCTTTAAGTTAAATAACTTCTTTATCAGATGTACCTTATTGTTTGCTGACAGCTTTTCATACATACCTGATAAAGCCGCTATGAGATCCGCAGTCGTCTTCTCCTTGATGACGTTGTGTGCAACGGATCTCGACAGGGTTAGACGAATAACCCCCAGGACCTGTCGATCCAACAGAGTCCAATCAGCAACTGACATGCTATCCGGCTTCTTCCCCAACAATGGAAGATGGAGTTTCTTCCCATAGAGGTAATCCTCTATCTGCATCCTCCAATACCCATAATCCGTGCCATCAAACTTCTCGATCCCCGATACTTTCACTTCTTCTCCAGCCATCGTATTTCTCAGACCCTAACCTTGACTCTTGATACCAATTGTTATGAAAAAACGATGACAATAAAGTGAATATAGACACGAGAAAAACAAGCAATCACACACGACACAGTATTTACGTGGTTCGGCAAATTGCTTACGTCCACGAGAGCTGCAGAGGATTTTTATTACTTGAGGAATCACAATACAATGGTGTAGAACGGCTACTGTTCACTGTCATACAGTACAAGTCAAACAACAACTCAATATATATGTTGTACGGCGGAAACCCTAAAACAGCATAATTAATGATGTTCACTCGAGCGGCGTGTCGAGCCCGCGTCGAGTGAACCTGTTTCCCGCAATCGCTCAAGCCGTGAGTCGAGCGACTCCTTAAGCGAAGCTCTCTGACTTCCCTCCGCTCGAGCCGTGAGTCGAGCGGTCATCGAGCGAACCTCTCTGACTTGCTTCTACTCGAGTAGTCTGTCGAGCTCTCTTCGAGCGAAGCTCTCTGACTTGTATTCGCTCGAGCGGCGTGAACCAGACTCCAAATACTCAACAGAATGCAATAGGTTAAGGAATTGGCGATATAAACGGTCGGGCCAACAATTGCTGCAGTTTGCAACATGAGATCATGAATGTAAGCATCATGTACCTGAACAAAAAAATGTCAACCCAAATTTTATCACCTGGCCTCCCATGGATAGTGATGGGTATTTGGATGGGGAAAAAATGGTGGAAAAAATGGAGGTGGCATAGCTCCATAATAACCATGCATATAGCTCGACCAATCCGAATAAAATGTTTTTGGTATTTCCTAAAATATAAACAATAGATTTATAAACACAATTAAAGATATAAATAAATATAAGTTCAAAGAACACAAGCTGGGAGTAAGACGACAATACTTGAATTAATGGAGCAATGCTGGGAGGCCTTGGAGATTTTTTATCTTTCCCTTTCCCCATCAACTTGTAAAACAATACTCTTGTCAAAAACCTGTTAAGAATAATAAATTAAACAATGTGCATCAACTCCAATTAACAAATTCAAGAAAATTAGAAAATTCTATGCTTCAATATATCCATATGGCTTGTGCTCCGCAAAATTCCTCCCGAGACAGCTTCAAAGCACAATAATATATGTCTTCCCCTGATTTTGTAGCATAATAATGGTGAGTAATTAATGCCTAAACTGAAATATTTGTGGCCCTCCGGAGGAAGACTCATCAAGGTTTGGTAATTTATCACAACGGGGCAACTGATGACTGATTATCCACTTAGGAGAAGGACAATTGAAGAACAGATCATGATTTCACCCCACTGCAGAATTGCAAAGAACATGACATGACCAATTAAGGACTATCTCTAGGAGCCATCCACGAGTAGTAAGTCTACCATGTATAGCAAGTCATAGAATGAGGCATGCCAAGAGATAGCTCTGGAAACCAAACCACCCCCATGCCAGTTCACCTCATTACTTGGATGTAAAAAGTTTCCCAAGCATTAAACAGACCAAGAATTTATAATTACTAGGAGCAACCTTCCAAGTGATTCTACCTTGACATGAGTTATTAGACTTAAAATTCCTTTGCCACAAGTGAGGGCTCCTTAATAAAATTATGGGGTACTATCCTCTTTTCTAAAAAGAGTTATTAGGCTTAAGAGTGAGTGAAAGTGTTGTCCTCAATGGCTTTCCATACCAGTCCTATGAAAGGCCACACTTAATCTGATATGTCAACAAGGTTTATCAATTTGGCATTAAATCAAGGCTAGACTTGAGGACAAGATCATCTTCCAAATATCTTAATTATGGACATCCAAGATGTCAATAATATAACAAAGTGAGGTTTTATCGCTTTCCCCACAATGAAGAAAACATGATCTTAAAAAAGCTACAGCCTCTAATAATTAACCCATTTCAGCCGTATAGATTGTTAATCATTGGTGCACACAGTCTAGAGATGCTTCACCGTGGTTACTCGATTCCAACTCTCTAGCCTCCAAACCCTTTAGGCCAAACCACTTTCATTGTTTGGTATACGTGCAATCTCCAAGGCCGACTTCGCCCCACCCTAACCAAGATTTTTCTAAGATTTTCTTCTAGAACTTCAGTGGTATTGATTCTACAATATTGTATCTCAATCAGACCAAACTATATCATTATCCAATACCCTAAACTGTTTCTTCTTATTATTTTTCTTTTCTATTTCTAAAATAAATAAATTCAACATAATCCAACCATTTTCTACTAAGAATGAGGCTAGGGTGGCAATTCAAGTGCATAGGTCAGGTTCATGTCAATGAAGTTATGGGAGTACAGCCACATCACTCAACACTAATCCAACTTTAATTAAACATATCAAACACCTCAATCCTAAAATTATCCATTTAAATAAATATATAGTGTCAGGTCATCTGCATAACTCATTTAATAAACTAATAATATGTAAGGTGCAGAAGGTGGGATGTCATGGTAGCTGGTATGCAGAAGGGAAGTTGGCATCGAAAGGAAATAAGGAACAAAACAGTGCGTAGCATTTGATAACAGAAATAACAAAACTTAAGTGAAACGGTGCGTATTGATCAATAGCAACGCGTAACAGAAATAACTGTCTGAACACTACAGACTGGCTCTTAACGACGACGTTTTAATCTCCTTCTTAGTTCTATAAATAGCGTTGTAATCAGCAGAGCTGGTATCGAACTATCTTAGTGAAATTCTTCATTTCTTGTAAGGAGGTTTAGGGTTCCTCAAAAACCCTTGGCAAGAATCAATAAAGTGGTTCTTGATTTTATGTTCTGATTTGTGAGTGAGAGAGTAGAGTTACTGAACAATTCTCTTGAATTCTATTGTTTCTGGTTTGGTACCTTACATAATATTAGATTGACTTGAACGGAACTCATTTCAACTTGTTTCAGCCTGTTTAATATAAATGGGTTGAACTAAACCAGATACTAAATCTAACCTGATCAGCATAATCTCATGTCTTATAAGCATAAATTATATCAAGTATACATATTTTAATTGGATATGTGTTGAGGTGTTAGATTATGTTTAAGGATATCTATTACCAAATTGATTTATTTATGGATCCAGTTATGAATATCCTAAAAATCATCTAATAATTAAATACATAACGATAATAAAAAAAAAATCAAATTGTATTGAAACTCTGTTTTCCGCAACAAAAATAACCAACAGTTTGCTCAAATTTTTTCTCCCTAGAAAAAAATTGCATTAAGCTAAATTTAGATTTTCTAACCATATCCCAACTCGATTAGTAAGAAAAATGTCCAATTGGACGTCAACCAAAATCCATTTTTACCAATCTCAATTCAGACCACACTCCAGTTTCATTTTAACACAGCCAGCCCACAACAAAATCATCCAACAAAAACCTCTTCACTTTCAATTCAGAAAAACCATATTTGCCAACTAATCTAGTCATACATTTCTAGCAACTGAAATAACAACCTATTCAATTTCGTTTAGAAATCGACCCAAAATCTGTTTTAATGAACTCCTCTAATGCTGAGTATCCTCACAACTGACCATTTCTGTTGCATTAAAAATCAGCCATCATAATTTCTACTCCCAGATAATCTAAACCCACTTAAATATACAGTAACTCGTCACTTGGTAGGAGAACCTTACCTCTATTATAAATAACAGGAGTTTAAACCAAGAAGAAAACAGCGGCATGCAAAGCTTGAGGCGGCAACTGGACTAGCGACAATGGCTCGATAGCAGCGAAAAATAAGAACGATATAGGGAGAGAGAGAGAGAGAGAGAGAGAGAGAGAGCTTGAGCTTCAGAGAGTGGGGTTATTGATAGGAGATGAAGCCATTAAAGGGGTTGAAAGTGTGGCGACCTTCGAGGTTCGTAAAATACAAACGGATGGCAAACGGAAATTCTTGTTTCCCGTTAACTTTTCTGTGACGCCCCGACTCCCACGTACAAAAAAAACAAGGGAATCGTGACGTCAGGATGGTGACAACACGGTCACACATCCCAACGAAGTGCCAGTGTGTGTACATGCAACAGTGTACAAATAAAATAACGCAGTGGATAGTCAAATAAGTACCAGAATTTAAATACAAATATTTAACACAATTTATCTTTAAAAAAATAAATATACAGTCATCCCAAATATAATACAAAAGGTAAATACATAAATTGATAAAAACACATAACTCACTAAACAGGAGCAATCCCAGATCACTCCTCCAACGGAGCCAAGCTAAGGCTCGTCATCATCATCTGCATCAAAATCTGCGATACCATAAAATGGTACCACAGGTAAGTATAAACCAAACAACTCTCGGGATAAAAATACATTAATGCAACCAACAATATAGCAAAATACATTTAGCCATAAAATATCATTTTTTCCCAGAAAAATGATTATTTCCAACACACGCCAAAAATCCCATTTTGGCCCAAAATAACCGTAAAACATTTTCTCATAAAATGATTCACACAAACAATCCATTTATCAGACACTATAGGCGGGAATCGCAGGCGGGACTCTACCACCGTCCCTGCTTACCACCATCCCTACCGCGTGCACCGTAGGCGGGAATCACAGGCGGGACACAACCACCATCCCTGCTTACCACCATCCCTAACGCGTGCACCGTAGGCGGGAATCACAGGCGGGACTCTACCACCATCCCTGCTTACCACCATCCCTACAGTTCCTTTACACACAATGAATACTTAACAGAGCACTGTAGGCGGGAATCACAGGCGGGACACAACCACCATCCCTGCTTACCACCATCCCTACAGTCTCTTTTCCTTTTACTCATATGAAAATCCAATTTCCAATAAACACATGAACATGTATGCAATCATGCGAAAACCCAGTTTTCTTTACAAATATGATCATGCATGCAATATGCGATGTACGTGAACAAGTCATAACCAACAACCAACAACCACAATTCATAATGCAAACAAACACACAACTCCGTCCACAATCCATCCGACCCCGAAACTCCTCGGACTCAGTCCGGCAAAACAAACCAATTCACAGATAATATGTGTTAGTGCAAAAATATATTTAAATCACGAAAGTTCTTTAAGGAAAATACTTACAGTGCAATATAATAATTTCTGGAGGATCTCGAAGTTGCAAGTGGTGATTTCTGAGCAACACCACAGTGTAAAATACACTGTGGCCGTGGGTCACAGATACCCACTTTTCAACGAGGACAAACGAAGACCCAAGATTGATAGGGTAGGGCCTAGGGAGGTCGGTGAAACCAATGGTGGCGGTGGTTTGCCGTGGGTGGCGGCGGAATGGGCGGTAGAAGACCAAAATGCCCAAATCGAAAATGTAGTTGGTAGAGCTTCACCGGTGACGGATCGGAGGTGGGGTTAGGTCCAATGGGTTGCCAAGAGGTCGGGGATGAAGTGGTAGGAAGATGATGGCCAATGGTGGTGCGACGGCGGCGCAACGGCGGAAAGAGTGCCGCGGCTTCGAAGAGCTACTGGTGGTTAACGGCGGCACGGATGGAGGTGAGGTTGGTGGGGTGAGGTCGCCGGCGGCTGGGGAAGCTAATGGGCTGGGCGGTGAGGGCCACCGCCGGCTCACGGCGGCGCTGGCGTGAAGGTGGCCCGCGGCTTCGTGGGGGGCGTGTGGGCTACCGGCGGCGAGGTAGGGGCTGAGATTTGGGAGGTGAGGTCGCCGGAGGGAGGGGGAGCTGGTCGGCTGGGCGGTGTCGCGCACGGCGGCGCGACGGCGGCGCTGGGAGGAGACGATGGAAACGGGCGGAGGAGAGGAGAGAGAGAGAGATCGCGCGGGAGAGGAGAGAAAATAAGGAAGAAAAAGAAAAGAAAGAAAAGAAAAAGGAAGGAAAGAAAAATGGAGGGAAAAGAAATGAGGTCCAATCCTCATAACTTGGGTCACAAAAAAGATCCAACGGAGACGATTTTAAAACCACAAGTTAAATAAAATAATTTAAACGTAATGGTAAAGTCAAATTGAAATAATTAAATCCCACGGTAATTAATTTAAATATTAAAAGCAATTTAAATGCATAATAATAAATAAATATTTGGAAAGCACATAAAAAATAATTTTCACCAAATTAAAATCATAGAAATAAACTTACTAAAAATCCAACCAATTTTAAAATAAGAGGATAAATTTTTGAACAATCAAAAATAATCCTTCAGTAAAAATACACTGAAATACGGGGTGTTACATCCTCCCCCCCTTAAAATAAAATTTCGTCCTCGAAATTTGTAGGGCCAATCATCACTCTAAAGCAGGATACCAAATACAACCAGAACACTCTTAAGAAAATCACACAACCTCCAACACCCAACGGGCATGGATACAGCTTGCATAACTTTCCAAAACCCAAGAATAAACCACACATGGCATCCATTACGAAAGGTAAGATTAGACCCATACCTGCCGTAACTCCAGCGTCCTGAGTCCCTGGAATCTCGTCGCCAGCACTACCAGGAGTCACCGCATACACCCGAGCCTGAACTAGTTGCCTCTGATTAGTCCTACCACCGCGATGACCACCCTGATTCCCTTGGGTCCAATTAGGGCACTCACGAGCAAAGTGTCCTGTCTGACCACACTCAAAGCACTGGTTCCAACCCTGACGACACTCGCCCTCGTGGGCTCTATTACATCTACCACAAACTGGAGCTCGGCCCCCAATACGTATACCGGAAGCTGCCTGCGCTCTGGCCCCGATCCTTTGCACAAACTTCTGTGGCGACCCGGAGCTGCTCCCTTCACCATCAACGTTCAGTCGCTTCTTACCCGGAGGGGAACCTACCACAGCACCTCGCTCTCGCTCAGCAATTGAGGCCACATTGACCAACCTCTGAAAGTTCTGGATTTCCAAACATGCGACCTGCCTGCGGATTTGAGGGCGCAACCCTTCTTGGAAACGTTCAGCCCGCATCTCTTCCGTAGCAATGAGGTGAGGAGCAAACCGCCCAAGCTCCATAAATTTCCTTGCATACTGCTCGACAGTCATGTCTCCTTGAACCAAATTATTGAAATCCCGAGCCATTTGCCGTCTCACCGAAACAGGAAAGAATCGATCATCAAATTCTTTCTTAAAACGCTGCCAAGACACAGCAGCCAAGGATCCCAACTCCATCTCTAAAAGTGACCGCTTGGTCTCCCACCAATTTGCCGCTTCACCTTGCAGCATATAACTCCCATATAATACCCTCTGGGCCTCAGTGCATCCACAGATTTCAAACGTTCTTTCCAGATCTTGAATCCACCTTCTAGCCCGTAATGGATCCTCTTCACCAGAAAAAGCAGGGGTCCTATGCGCAAAGAAGCGCTCATAGGTGCACCCGGCCTGCATCGCCCTGTACTGCTCTCCTTGCTGTGGACGAAAATTCTGCTGAAGAAACTCCGTCATCCTATTCAACGCCCTCGCCATGGCATAATTTCCATCACCCCTCGGTAATTCATCCTCGGGCTCATTAGCTTGCCTTCTTGGTCGTACCATTTTCCTGCCATAGCGTAACCCTTAACCCCACTATCAGTTTAAAACAAACTAAAAAAAATATAATTATAGTAAAATAAATTAAAATACAACCATATCACATAAAATAAAATAAAATAAAACCAACAAAATAAAATATCATAAGACAAAAGGAATAAAACAAATGAAATAGTACACAAGAAAATAATTGAAACAAGTAAAATTACCTGCCATATAATAAAATAACTAAATAAACGAAAATAACAAAAATAAGATAAATAACAAACAATTAACGTACAATTAAAATAAATAAATTAAATTAAAATAATGTACTCCCAACAAAATAATTTCAAATCAAAATTTTAAAATTTTCTGGTACTACACCTATGGGACATGTGGTTTTACCCAGAGCTGAACTGCTCTGATACCACCTGTGACGCCCCGACTCCCACGTACAAAAAAAACAAGGGAATCGTGACGTCAGGATGGTGACAACACGGTCACACATCCCAACGAAGTGCCAGTGTGTGTACATGCAACAGTGTACAAATAAAATAACGCAGCGGATAGTCAAATAAGTACCAGAATTTAAATACAAATATTTAACACAATTTATCTTTAAAAAAATAAATATACAGTCATCCCAAATATAATACAAAAGGTAAATACATAAATTGATAAAAACACATAACTCACTAAACAGGAGCAATCCCAGATCACTCCTCCAACGGAGCCAAGCTAAGGCTCGTCATCATCATCTGCATCAAAATCTGCGATACCATAAAATGGCACCACAGGTAAGTATAAACCAAACAACTCTCGGGATAAAAATACATTAATGCAACCAACAATATAGCAAAATACATTTAGCCATAAAATATCATTTTTTCCCAGAAAAATGATTATTTCCAACACACGCCAAAAATTCCATTTTGGCCCAAAATAACCGTAAAACATTTTCTCATAAAATGATTCACACAAACAATCCATTTATCGGACACTGTAGGCGGGAATCGCAGGCGGGACTCTACCACCGTCCCTGCTTACCACCATCCCTACTGCGTGCACCGTAGGCGGGAATCACAGGCGGGACACAACCACCATCCCTGCTTACCACCATCCCTAACGCGTGCACCGTAGGCGGGAATCACAGGCGGGACTCTACCACCATCCCTGCTTACCACCATCCCTACAGTTCCTTTACACACAATGAATACTTAACAGAGCACTGTAGGCGGGAATCACAGGCGGGACACAACCACCATCCCTGCTTACCACCATCCCTACAGTCTCTTTTCCTTTTACTCATATGAAAATCCAATTTCCAATAAACACATGAACATGTATGCAATCATGCGAAAACCCAGTTTTCTTTACAAACATGATCATGCATGCAATATGCGATGTACGTGAACAAGTCATAACCAACAACCAACAACCACAATTCATAATGCAAACAAACACACAACTCCGTCCACAATCCATCCGACCCCCGAAACTCCTCGGACTCAGTCCGGCAAAACAAACCAATTCACAGATAATATGTGTTAGTGCAAAAATATATTTAAATCACGAAAGTTCTTTAAGGAAAATACTTACAGTGCAATATAATAATTTCCGGAGGATCTCGAAGTTGCAAGTGGTGATTTCTGAGCAACACCACAGTGTAAAATACACTGTGGCCGTGGGTCACAGATACCCACTTTTCAACGAGGACAAACGAAGACCCAAGATTGATAGGGTAGGGCCTAGGGAGGTCGGTGAAGCCAATGGTGGCGGTGGTTTGCCGTGGGTGGCGGCGGAATGGGCGGTAGAAGACCAAAATGCCCAAATCAGAAATGTAGTTGGTGGAGCTTCACCGGTGACGGATCGGAGGTGGGGTTGGGTCCAATGGGTTGCCAAGAGGTCGGGGATGAAGTGGTAGGAAGATGGTGGCCAATGGTGGTGCGACGGCGGCGCAACGGCGGAAAGAGTGCCGCGGCTTCGAAGAGCTACTGGTGATTAACGGCGGCACGGATGGAGATGAGGTTGGTGGGGTGAGGTCGCCGGCGGCTGGGGAAGCTAATGGGCTGGGCGGTGAGGGCCACCGCCGGCTCACGGCGGCGCTGGCGTGAAGGTGGCCCGCGGCTTCGTGGGGGGCGTGTGGGCTACCGGCGGCGAGGTAGGGGCTGAGATTTGGGAGGTGAGGTCGCCGGAGGGAGGGGGAGCTGGTCGGCTGGGCGGTGTCGCGCACGGCGGCGCGACGGCGGCGCTGGGAGGAGACGATGGAAACGGGCGGAGGAGAAGAGAGAGAGAGATCGCGCGGGAGAGGAGAGAAAATAAGGAAGAAAAAGAAAAGAAAGAAAAGAAAAAGGAAGGAAAGAAAAATGGAGGGAAAAGAAATGAGGTCCAATCCTCATAACTTGGGTCACAAAAAAGATCCAACGGAGACGATTTTAAAACCACAAGTTAAATAAAATAATTTAAACGTAATGGTAAAGTCAAATTGAAATAATTAAATCCCACGGTAATTAATTTAAATATTAAAAGCAATTTAAATGCATAACAATAAATAAATATTTGGAAAGCACATAAAAAATAATTTTCACCAAATTAAAATCATAGAAATAAACTTACTAAAAATCCAACCAATTTAAAATAAGAGGATAAATTTTTGAACAATCAAAAATAATCCTTCAGTAAAAATACACTGAAATACGGGGTGTTACATTTTCTGTTAAATCCGCATTTTTTGTTAAATTCGCGTTAAAGAACGCAACTTTCATCCAGATAACAAATTACCCATGCACAAGCATTACTATTCCGAGCTAATTCAACAAAAACTCAAAGAAAGGAGAAAAAAGACACAGAATGAGGAAGGCTATCACTCTTTTTTCTTTCCGCACTGCCACTGAAAGGCCCGGAAGTAAAATAAGATGGGGAAGTAAAATTACTGAAAGGCCCAGAAGGACAAAGAAATGGAGGAAGAGGTTCACTTGGTGCTCCGAGTCTAATCTAAGCCAAGAGAATTAGGGTTCTTCAACGGAAGGAACTTACGGCGTCGCTGCTGATGGTACTTTTATAGGAGCTAATCAAAACAATCAAAACCGCGGCTTTGTGAAGCTTAAATTTATAGTTCTTAAGCTCCAAGAAAAATATACAAATGACTACCTCCTTAAGTTCTCTCCTTCTCCCACTCTCCCTCTCCCTGGCACTCTCTCTAGGACTTGCTGAAGAGTGAGAAAGTTCTGATTTTTGGACCAGAGCCGAAGATAAAGCGATCGAAACAGTAACGATGAAATTAAAAATAAGAAAAAATCTTCTTCACACTCTACTGTTGGTAGAAGCGCCAACACACCTAACGTGCTGGGTTGAAAAAAAAAAAAAAAAAAATTCTTAAGGGTGTGCTGCGGCTTCCGACTTATGCCCAGCATTTCTCTAAAAATAAATACATATATTCATTTTTCAACGAAAAAAACGCTGCTCTAGGTTAGTCTCCGCACCTCAGGTTTGGCGTCAGGTTCTTGTCCGAAGGCGAACTAAGATTGAGATAAGTCCTGTATTTCCCCGGTGCACGTACGCAATTGAACTCCATCCGTTGGATTAAGATATTTTTACGATGGGGTGGGAGCCTGGAGGGCCCTACGAGGGGCGAGCGGGAGGAAAAGTGGAATGGGATTCTTTGACGATACCACGCGCCTTTTGACACGCGTGGGCATGGTGAACTTTATTTTTCAAGTCACTTTTGGAGGCTGGAGCTTTTTTTTTCTTTTCTTTTTTTAATAAAACTAAAAATTGTAAATATTGCTTGAGATTTTTACAATTATCTGGGCTTTTATTTATTTTCCCGCCGCCAGGTTAAGCAAATCAAATTGAAATCAAGGGTGGCCATTAACATGTTTTAAATTTGCTTCCTACTTCAATAAAGTATATGTATTTCATTGTGAACGTTGGGTGTTATTGCTTTTGGTGGTTTTTCTTGTAATTAATTTACTAAAAAAAAAATGAACATTTATGACAGATTATTTATAACGATAATGACTATTTGAGATAAAAATAAACTAATTTTAATAGAAAATAATCATTTTCACATAAAACAGGTGACCACATCAACAATTATTTAAAGAGCTAGGTTATATATTATTGCAAATTAACCATATTCTTCATATATATGTATATATATATATACACACACACTAGGTGAAAGCAACGTGCAATACACGTTTGTTTAGTTTATATTTAATTTTTTTTTGTTAAGAACTAATTTTTTATTAATAAGGAATTCAATATATATATATATATATATATAATTATATATAAAAAAAATCTATTCATTGCCAATTTTACATTAAATGATAGATTTATAAGTAAAATATAATAAATAGTTTACTTACAATCATCAAATATCACATCATAAGATAATGAGAAGATTATGATATTTGAGGATTATAATATTTGCTGATCATTATCCAATTTTAAGAAATATCTAATACGATTTAATTAAGAGACTCACCCAGATAACCTACAATAAATAATATCACACATGTATATATATATATATATATATGACCTAATAATTCCATGAATGATGATAAGATATTATGTGATATGGGGTAAAAGTGATTTTTCTCTTTTTATGTCTCCGTCAACTTTAAAAATGGCAGCATTGAGCAGTATTGATCTACTAGCCCCTTCTCTTTAGTTATTATACTTTTATTCCTATATTTGCTCAAAAAAAAAATTATTCATTTTAATTATTCATTAATCATTTTTTTTAAACCATATTATTTTTATAAAAAAAAAAATTGTTTCACTCGACTAGGCAACGTGAAAGCACGTTGCTCCTGACCTAGTATATAGATAATAATAATACTATGCTGCCTCATTTTATCTCTCATTTTGATAGTATTTAATTTTTTTCTTTTACTTAGTGATTAAAAAAGAGACTATTAGTGTATTGATATCTTTTTTTTATTTTTTAGAAATATTTAAATATATTAAAAAATATACTAATGAGAACGTTCAGCGGTCAAAACTAGACAGCACACTAGCACTACCTCTATATATATATATATATGTATATATATTTGTGGGCAAGGATTTTACATAGAGAAAGATAAAGAGAATCATATTTTCTAAGAAGAATAATGTTACATTTATAAAAGAATTATTAAAATAATCTCATAAAATGACATGATTTCATCTTATTTATTAAATTCACTTTATAATAAAAGTAATTTTACAATCTAATGAACCATGTCAAGACACATCAGTTTGTGAAATTGTTTTTGTATAATCCTTTTGTGGTTAGAGTATTTCCCTACTTTTTATAGTTAAAAGCTACATTAAATTGATGATAGGGATGTAAATGATCTAGTTAGAATAAGGCCTCGTTTGGATACAATTTTCAACTCATCTTATCTTATCATTACAACTTTTTCAAATTTCCATACAAAATATAATAAACAATTCAAGTTTTTCAAATCTCAAAACAATAATAATATTAAAAAATAATATTTTAACAATAATAATATTAAAAAATAATATTTTAACAATATTTTATTCACATCATCTAAAACCATCTCATCTCATCTCACTATCCAAATAAGTACTTAGTATCTTTTCAATCTTCATTAATATCTTTTCAAATACGAGTAAAGCTTGAGTTTATATTCGAGTTTCATTTTATGTTCATAAGTTAATATTTTTTAACGATTTCAAATTTGTTCATGAGTTTTTCAATTTTACATAATAAATTATTTATATCATATCATTAACTTTCGTAAGGATTCTACATGCATAGCACGGCATTGAGAATATGATTTCCTCTTTATCTTTTTAAGTAAACGAATATTATAATATTTATAAATATGATGTTATTTGAATTTTTGCAAGATTATTGGAATGAATTTGAACTTTATATAAGTTGAGAAATGTTATTTATCATCTCTACATCACACACCACTATATCATGACTTGTCATTTTAGTCCTTCTATTTAAACATACATATTTACACATTAATATGTGTATGTTTAAATAGAAGAGTAAAAATAAAAAATCACATATTTCTTTTTGATAGAAAGATATTTTATTACTTACTGAAGACTTACATCATTTCACTTAAGACAGTGGAATGAATACAAGAAGAATTTCTTCCAAATCATACAAGTCTTCCTCTAAATGAAGAGCATCTTAAGCTAGACCAAGAGCAGCTTTATTAGCATATATCTCTCTTGATATGTTGAGCAGACCATCTAGCAAACGAATTGAGCATGTTTTTTACATCAGTAATCAACAGACCCCCAATATGACTCTAGTCAGTATTGTTCTTCTTTAAAATATTCACCAATTGGAGAGCAACACCTCCATAATAAGCTCATTTATACCCATGTCTCAGCAAAAAATTAATGTTATCATACAAGCATAGGATTCTGCAGTGAAAGGAGTGGTTGATAAGGAACGTGAAGCTCTGAGAGTGCCAATAGTCTGCCCTAGAGAATCCCTGATAATTGCACTTGTCCCAATTTTTCCATCAACAGTGCTTGTGGTAGCATCCCAGTTCACTTTGAACACTCCTTCTAGTGGCTTTTTCCAAGAACAAATTAGTGCTTCCATGGTGACAGCATTAGGTTGAGGGTGCTTGTTATTGTTCCTATAAGTTTGTACCTCCATATGTGCTCTATTAATAATTGAGTTTAGAGTCAATGAGCCTTTCCCATAGATAAGATCATTCCTTCTATGCCAAATCATACGAGTAATCACAGCAGCCTCATCCAGCTCCTCTTGTTTCAGTTTTTTGCTAGCTAACTCCAAATCTCTATAAAGGAATTGCCCTGCTCTAACATCTTTTGGATTCTTTTGCATCCTTGGCTCCAAATATCTTTGGATGCCTCACATTCCCATAGGACATGTTCCATAGTTTCGGGGCAAATTTTGCATATGGACAAGCAACTTCCTCCACTACTTTCCTTTGGAGAGTAGGTTAAGGCATCTTTACAAGCTCTCCAAATGAACATTTTGATAGCATTTGGAACATGTAACTTCCAAATCGACTTCCAACACTCAGATTGTGTCCCTCCTCCTGAATATTCTCCAACTTGATTAGCTTCAAGTTGTTTGTGTAAATGGTATGCACTCTTTATTGAGAAAACTCCATTGTTGGTGTATGCCACACCATTTGATCATCTCTACCACCAAGACTTATTGGAATAGACTTTATCTTCTCAACCTCTGATGGAGAGCATATATTTTGAAGCAAGTCTTCCCAACATCTCTTGAGATCAGGGTCAATAAGATTGGCCACCTTGATATAATCTTCATTATCTTGCCCTCGATGTTGAAGCATAGGAGAGTGGGGCCCTGGGAGCCACTTATCTTCCCAAATCCTAACATTCTATCCATTACCAATTCTTCACACCAAACCTTCCTTTAAGAGTTGTGTCCCTGCAAGTACGCTTCTTCAAGCAAAGGAATGCATGTAACTCAACTTAGCTTCAAGAAAATCTCCATGTGGGAAGAAGTACTTTTTTGAAAACTTGAGCTAGGAGAGAGTCTAGATGTTTAATAATCCGCCAGTCTTGCTTGGCTAACATGGCAAGATTGAAGTTTCTAAAATCTCTGAATGCCAACCTACCTTTCTTTTTAGCTTGTCCCAGCTGGCTCCATTTGATCCATTGGATTTTTTTAGTGATCCTCATTATAACCCTACCAAAACTTTTTTAAAAGCTTGTTTAGCCTCTGAGTTATTGACTGGGGGAGGAGGAACACCCCATGGTATAAGTTGGTATGGCTTGAATGATAGCTTTTACGAGTATTTCTTTGCCTGCAGCTGATAGAAACTTGGTTTTCCAATTAGAGATTCGAGCCCAAGTTTTATCAATCAGGGTGTGGAAAGCAGCCACCTTAGTTCTTCCCACAACTACTGGTAAGCCCAAGTATTTCTCATAGGATCCAGTAGATTTAACCCTAGCAGCATCCAAAATAGTTCTTTAAGTATCATCAGGAGTGTTCTTACTGAAAAAAATTGATGTCTTCTCTTTGTTCAGCATCTGACCAGAGGCACTCTCATAAGTCTCTAAGATCTGGATGATACAACTCCACTCCAAAGAATTAGCTTTGCAAAACAGTAGATTGTCATTTGCAAAGAAAAGATGATTGATGCTTTTAGGCCTTTACCAATAGGGACACTAGAGATTTTGCCACTTGCTTCTGCTTTGTTGAGTAAGGATGTCAATGTTTCTGCATAGATAATGAACAAATAGGGAGAGAGGGATCTTCCTCCCTCAATCCTCTTGAGGGGATAAAGGGTCTATGAGGATCTCCATCGATCAGTATGGAATAAGAAACTGAGGAGATACATTCTGCAATAAGGGAAGTCCATCTCTGGCTGAAAACCATTCTACTCATGACAGCTTCAAGAAATCTCCACTCAACACGATCATAAGCCTTGCTCATATCGAGTTTGAGGGCTATGTACCAGATTTACCTTTCATCCGTGAGTTCAAAACATGAAGAGTTTCATAGACAACAAGAATATTATCAGTGATTAACCTGCCTAGAACAAAATCACTTTGATTTATGGATATTATGTCAGGAAGTACAGATTTTAGTCTATTAGTAAGCACCTTAGCAACAATTTTATAAATGACATTACAAAGACTAATAGGTCTAAAGTCAAATACTTTTTTGGGCTCCTTTATCTTAGGAATGAGAGTGATAAAGGTGTCATTGACACCTTTCAAAGTCCCACCCTGCTTGAGGACTCGAAGCACAAACTTGCACACATCCTGGCCAATGATCTCCCAATTTGATTGATAAAAGTGAGTAAGGAATCCATTAGGTCGTAGAGAGCTTAATAGAGTCATTTGGAATACAACATCTTTCACCTCAAGTTCAGAAAAGGTAAGCAAGAGCTTAGAATTCATTTCATCTGTAACTTTTGTTTCCATGCCAAAGACACAACTTTCAATAATAGATGGATTAGAAGAGGTAAATAAATATGAGAAAAGAACCAGTAAAACAATCACATATCAGGTCATGTTTAGTTGAGCACATTTCCTTGTTGACCATGAATCTGATTGATATTGTTGGTTTTCTTCTTTTGGGATGCAAACATGGGATAAAACTTTGTGTT
The DNA here is from genome assembly GCF_004785595.1 of Juglans microcarpa x Juglans regia. Lineage (NCBI taxonomy): Eukaryota > Viridiplantae > Streptophyta > Magnoliopsida > Fagales > Juglandaceae > Juglans > Juglans microcarpa x Juglans regia. Next base: position 22,484,035 of record NC_054601.1, on the reverse strand, counting down.
TTTATCACCATGTTGCAGTCAACACTGTTTTGCACGCTACTTCCATTTAAGCTCCTCTTTTGGAAAATGTTGTTTCACTTCCTCCTGGAGTTGTTTGGCGTTACTCAGATGGTCTCCAGTGCAAGTATTCTGTAGCTCAACTATTTTCCCCAGCTTCCTCTTGATATAGGCAGGGCTCTTTCTATATTGTTCAACATTCCACCTTTAAAGTTCCTTCTTGCAGTTGAGCAGCTTGTTCCTTATCAGTTCGTCTGCTGAGTCCCCAACTACTATCTTACTCCATGCTCCTTTGACATTATCCATCCAGTATGATCTTAAAGGCCATGATGCTTCATATTTGAAGATGTGTTGTTTCTTTCTGCTTATTATGTTGTTGCTAATCAATGTTAAAAGGAGAGTGGTTAGATTTTACAGCAGGCATAGCAGTACAGATGTAATCTGGAAAGATATCCTACCACTCTGGGGTAGCCATAGCTCGATCAAGTCTTTCTTTAGTGAACTTTGGGCCATGTTTGTTGTTTGACCAGGTAAATTTTTGTCCCATTGTACGAAGGTCATTTAGAGAACAAAATTCCACAGCTCCCCAAAAGCTTTCATCTGCTTATAGGGTCTAGATGCAGCTCCCACCTTTTCACTTTGGCATGTGATCTCATTAAAGTCTCACATGCATAACAACGATAAAGATGTATTTTCTTTCAGAATCTTAAGTAGCTTCTAGTCGTTCTCCATCTTTGAAGTCTCTGGATGGTCATAAAAACCAGTAGACATCCAAGGGGAAACATTGTATTTCTCTTTGATAATTGCACTGATGTGCCATCTAGTGTAACTGCTTGTTTGGACATCCACTCATTCATCCATAAGAGGGTCAGTCCTCCACTACTACCTTGGCTATCCACAGTTAAACAGCAATCAAACTTCATCTTGATCCTGATTTCTTCCATCTTATCCTTATTGCATCTGGTTTCCGTAAGAAACACCAGTTTGGGAACTTTTCCTTAGTTAACAGACTAAGGACTCCAACTATCCGAGAGATTCCAAGCTCTCGATAATTCCAACTTAAGAGACTCATTGGGAATGGTAGGGCTAGTGACCAGCCTCTACCAATAATAATGGTTGCTGCTCTTCCCTTTCTACAAGCATTATGCTCCTCTTAGAAATACATCTATCATCATCTACCACCTTTGGCTCAGACTGTATGTGCTCAATAGTGAGAGACATCTTCCTTTTCTGCTGGCCACTACTTACATTATGAACCTCCATAGCATTGCTCAGCTTATTTCTTCTTCTTTTCCACTTTTTCTCCTTTAGGAAGAGTGCCACCCTTACTTGTTTGTTCAAATGGGTTCATGACTTCATTTTCAGCATTATTAGCTAAGTCCACATTCATTATCTGGGAGTCATTAAGAACCTTCAATGTCTCCAAGAGTGAAATAATAATAGGTGGAGCTTCCTCTATAGCTGTGGGGACCTCAAGATCTTGAACATTAACAATATGATTCTAAGAAGTTTTCCCAACTCTATTTTCATCATTGGCAGCTGACTTTCCAAAATTATCTTCAATATACTCTTTCCTTCCTAAAATAGTGCCTGCAGATTTTAGAGATTGAGCCTTTAAAATGGCCCTGATATCCATAATCAATGTTTGACCCTTCATCAACTCCCCATATTTAGGAAGGGGAACTTTCCTAACCCGATCCTCACCTCTGAGGTTTTCTTGGAATTCAGCCTCCTATTCTAATGGCCTTGGAGACTTTCCATAACAATTTTTATTTCCGTCTTTAGCTTCATCTTCATCCTGTGGCTCTGAGAATTGTGAGGCAAGTTGTTCCTTACCACCATTATCTTTTTTGTAATTCTTTGGCACTACTCTTTGTATAGGTGCAAGAAACCATGCCCCATATTGACTCTGTGTGCTGTTATGCATTGTTCTATTGAAGGAGACTTTTCCACATCCATTGGCACCATACTTAATAGTACCACAATTGAAACAAAAGTCTGTCAATCTTTCATATTTAAAAGAAATCCAGAACTTGATGCCTTGGAAACTTAAAAGGATTCTTCTCATAATTGGCTTGGTGATGTCAACATCAGTTTTAACTCTAAGATAAAGGTGCCATCCAATCCCATCCTCATCAACCTCCACCTCCTTTACCTCACCAATTTTGCTTCCTATATGTGCACCAATATCCCTTGTCATCCCCCCCCCCCCCAAAGGAATGTTATGTAGTTGTAACCATATTGGTTCCTTGTTGAAAATTATGTCTTTTGGAGTGGACAATCCATCAAAATTATGATCAAAAGTCCATGATCTACCTTGTTTCACCTCCTGGATGTCTTGTTCTTTTTTAAACTCAATGATAAACAGGTTGTCACCTACTTCTTTAAACAAAACTCTTCCTTTTGGCTTCCATATTGTCTGCATTGTTGCCTTGAAAGCTTCTCTGTTACTGGTCTTTTTAGATACTATAAGACCAATCAGACATAACTTCACATGTCTAGCAACCAGATTCTCTTCTGTGAAATTTCTCTGTATTTCATGTTGTTCAGCCTCTGTCAGTCGAACCACTTGTCTAGGATTTCATCTGCCATTCTCTCGGTTACTTCACCTCTATAGGTGGGATCTCTTGCCACGTAAAAAGACAAGCCAAAGAAGAAAATAAAGAAAACTGCAAATCCTCCTCAGTGTGAACTAGGAGACGAGACTTTCCTAGAGCAAAAAAAGACCCGCTGGACAAATCACATATTGGTTTATGGAGTAGGGGATGGTAAGTATAATTTTTCATATAAGTTATATTGTTTAATAGCCGATCATAATTTTATTTTACGAACGGCTCATTTAATAAATAAATCAAGCTAAATTCGAGTCTGATTACGAATTACAAAAAAAAAAATTGCCTTTATTGAATCAATTTTTTTGTCACAAAAAAAGTAATTTTCATTGCTAAGGATGATGTTGGTTGATTGTGATCTCAGCTCCCAACCATGGCCTGCAGGAAGGATTTTCTAGTGGAATAATGAGAATTGGACATGACGATTGGATATGGCCAAAGCATCCACAGTAGTATTAGTAGTGAGAAAACCCTGAGAATCCAAGTAGTAGCATGGTGTCGACATGAGAGAGCAAAACCAGGTTTGTCAACATTGATTTCAAACTTGAATGAGATTCCCCAAGACTTTATCTATCTTTATCAGCATTTTGGTTGGTCATCATCATCTCTAAGAGTGAGACATGGATTTGCACCCAAAACATTAAGAGGTATATAGCGGGAGTTCTTGAAAGGTACCAGGGTGCCATTCTTGAAAGGTAAGGCTTGTGATAGGGGTGAAAATTCGCATTTGTAGATCATGTTTTTGTCAAGTCATGAATACTCGACTATACGAATCAATCTAAACTGACTTGTTAAGCTAAATGAGCAGACATTCAAACCCTAACATGACCCATTTAAGTAACAGATAATGTCGTATCACCCGTTTTGACTCGTTTAATAATTAATTAGAAATTGGTTGACATAACACAATTTATTTAAACTAGTTTCATGTAAATGGGTTGAACTAACCCTATAACCCATTTCACATGATTAACATAATTTTATATAAAAGTTAAAACTTATATTTATTAGCAGACACAATATCTCCAACATACAAACACAAATATCAATATTTTCAAATTTTAACCTATAATAAAATCAATACTATAAACTTAATAATAACAAATATGAGCATAGGTCCAGAATTACAATCTCAACAATAAAACATAAGCATATTGGAAAATATCAATATTAAAACTTAATAATAATAAAATTATAATTTTGAAATAAAATTTAAAAAGGTTATTGTGGGTTGATTTTGGGTTAAGTGTGTTAGCCGTTATTGGTCCATATATTAATCATATCTTAACGAGTCAAGCTGGTTTGATCCAAACTCATTTATATCAAACTTAAACCTGTTAATCTCGTGTCGTATTCATGTTAGATTACAGATCGTGTTACATATTCTCACCCTAACTCTTGGTAGCTAGGACTGTGGTGGCTCGATATGGGGGCTACTCGTAGTACTAGCCAAGCTCGTTACCCATGGTAACAATTTTGCTGTTAACTTTTTCATTTTTAAATTTTAATTAATTTATTTATTTATGCATTATATCATCTTAAATTAAATGCTTTTCTAAATACTTTTATATCCAAATATATTTTTAATAGTACCGCCACTTTTACAAATCCTATAAAAATTTACTGTAACAAGTTTTTACCAGTATCTATAAACATTTTTATAGTATTCGGGAAAAAATCTTATCATTCAAACACCCTTAGCTAATGTTGTTCATTCAAGTATAGACTTGAGTATCTGGCTATATCCGGATTCAGATTTGGACGCGCAATGCAGCTTAGTTATCCACTAGGGTTAACCCAGACTGGTACTTGGAAGAACTACAGTTTTTGAAATCCGAAATTTAGGTATCCGAGGAGACCAAATTTTGTAAAAATCCTACTTTTTTTTAGTTTTTAAATATGGGTACTCAAGTTAAACATTACTTAATTTTTTAAAAAATAAACCCGGATTCCAGGTACCGAATTTAAAACTCGATACCCATCTCATATACCCATATCCACCCTAAATATCGACAGGTGGGTAATCTAGTTATTGGCTCAAAATTTGAATTCCAGACCAGGCCAAAAAAAGATCAAACCCTGGTGAACAATGCTACCCTTAGCCTAGGTATAAACTGTTACACATAAATGGGCCTTTAGAGAGGCCAAGAGCATGATGGCATATGACCCGGTTCTTCAAATAAAAAACCTAGGTTCGAAACCCCTCACCCTTTTATATAAAAAAAATAGGCCTTTAGAGAGAGAAAAAAAGATATTAATACATATATCAAATCTTTTAATAATTCTATTTAAAATAGATGGCATTTGTATAAAATGGTAGAATTATTTTAATAAAGCACACTTCATTTTTTATAGAGTTTTAAATTAATTCTAAAAGGGACTATATTTTTATCATTTTCCAAAAAATAATTATAGTTGGTTGTTTTCATATATACAATCATAATTTTGAATTATGTTCCTTTTTGGCCGAAATGGTTGGAATTTTTTGTTTTGGTGTAGTACCCAATACTGGAGGTAAGCACCGACTTAGATTTTAAATCCGAACTGTAGCGCCCTCGACCCCCACGTGTGATTCAGTGGGAGTCATGACACTAGGGTGATAACCACCCCATCTCCAAGCGCAAGTGTGTGCAATATATAACGCAGCGAAAAAAAATAAAGCAATCTAAAAATAAATGCTAGAAAAGTTTAAGCAAATACAACCCAACAAAAGTTCCTCCAAGAGGTTAATACAGTCATCCAGTGGTATCAAAGAAAAGAAATAAAAAGATCCAGCAACAATGACGGGTAAAGTCCAAGCCATCACTCCTGAGGTGGAGTCAGTCCTTCCTGCTCATACCTAGGAGTGGCAATATGTGACACGACCCGTTAACCGAACACGAACATGACACGATGAAAGCGGGTTAGGGTTTAGCCTTAACGGGTTTGGGTCAAAACGGGTTGACCCGTTAAGACATGATAGCTTAATGAGTTGATAACGGGTCAACCCGTTATAACCCGTTATGACTCGTTACGAAAGTTAAAGTTACAATTATACCCTTATACCTAAAAAATAAAATTTTTGAGATTTTAATTTCGATATTTTTATTGTTTGGATTGTAATTTTGGACTTGTAGTTAGTTTTATATTTTTTATAGATATAGTGATTTTAACATTTATATAAAATCATGCTAAACTTAACTAGATCAATGGGGTTAATTTTGGGTCTGTTCAATCTATTTACATAAACGGGTCAAAACGGGTTGACACGACACGACCCGTTATGTTAATGGGTCGTGTTAGGATTTGAGATCTTGACACGATAAGTTTAACGGGTCGGGTTAGGGTTGACTTATATAGTATAATATACATGTCTTGACACGACACAAACACGACCCGTTAACACGATTTGACACCCCTACTCATACTCATCCTCTACATCAAAGTCTACTAAAACAGAACTGTATGTAGGAATACCACAATGAGATTTCGCAATCTCAGTAGATAAATTAACAGAACAACAACCAAGAGATTCAAACATGAAATTATACAAGTAAACGTATTCAGCAGTCATGAAAGCAACTACCGAAAAATATCTATTTTTACAAGCTTCACAAAAATCATTTAATTATAGCAACTCACTCCAAAAATCTCATTTGTACCCAAAACACAGTCATTTATTACAGTGTACACCATGGTCTCCCCATGAGACCACCTGTACACCCTGGTTCCCTTCGTCACACCACGGGTAATCACCGCTAGTGTCACTTCGTTATGAGCGATGTCCAGTGATTGAGCTGAATTATTGCATATTTTATACATTTAGAACCAATATATTTTATTTATTTCATTATGTTATTATTGGTTTTAGATGAAAAAATAGTTAAGATGAATAAATCCGAGTTATGATTTAAATTGGTTAATAGTATAATTTATACTTAATTTTATAACTTGTGATTTAATTTGACAATATTTATTCACATGGGCCCAACTTCAATTAACACGTGTGCAGCAAGTGGGCTCTTTTCTTTTAGACGTGGGATTCTCACATTTTGGAGATGTGTCTTTGGGTCGTTGACCAACTTCAATTGACCCATGCAACACGCTTTTGGTTTTACATGCAAGCTGGGAGTTGAAAGCTGAAGGATTCTTTATGCACGCAACACGGAGCAGCTGAATTTAAAGAGAGTTACATGCGACATGAGTCTTGATGGACGCAAACGAGGGAGTGATATATATATTTTTCTTTTCGGGACTTTTTGCAGAGTAGCGCCGCAGTTATTCAGGGAGAAGAAAAATAACACGACGACGTGCTGGGTTTTTTTTCTCGGAACGAAGCTGCTGCCCAGCCTTCCTCCACTGCCTACCACTTCCATCTCTATTTATTTGACTTACTCTTTTCATTTCCTACTTTTTATTTAATTTCAGTTTAAAGTTTATGAAATATTTTTGAGATTTTTGGTTTAGAAGTTTGGGCAATTTATTTACTGTTTATTTATTTCGTGTTATTTATTTTTCTCGCTTCTTTAAACTTTCATTTAACAGTGATTACAATTGCTATGGATTAATTTTGAGAATTTGTGATTTAAAGACAAGGATGAATCCTAGAATCTTGATTTTGGGACTTTTTAATTCTCAATTCGTATTTTTTTCAATTACTTTCTAATCTAGTTTAATTCTTAGATTAGTTTTATTAATCTCTTAGTTCCATTGCATATTAGATTAATTAAACCTTAATTGAGACTTAAATAATTTCTGTTTTATTGTTTAATTTTCAGATTAATTAAGATTGTTTAGTTTAGTTGATTCTTTGATTGTTAATTTCAATTTGTTAGTCTTTTACATTTCATTTCGACACTCAAAAATCTAAAAATATGAATCTAGTACATGACTAGTGCCCTTTTCATTTTTGTTGCACTCTTCCATTCATTGCACATACCATTATTTTTTTTTCTCTTTGTGAATATTTTCACTATTTTAAACGAGTTTAATTTCGAGTAACTTTCCCTGAGGAGACGATTTAGAAATTTATTCCTAATTATTACGCGACACCCTCATGCACTTTGGATAGCCTTTGTGCAACTCCGCGCCTGGCGCATAACATAACCAGACATCCTCTAGCCCCAGGGGCTCCAGAGTCGTACCAAAAGCATTATAGTTTTGGTCGAGCCTGCTGTCGCCCGGCGATATCTCAGGAGACGCCACTCAGTTTTACATGCTCTCGAGTGACCAGAGGAGCTCCAATGAGATAACACCCCATCTCGACTTAGGGTCATGACATGCACGCACCCACACAAAATATATTTCTGATGACACCAAAAAACTCAGTTTTTAGATTACGCAGCATAGCATAGAACATAGCACGGTTGAATAAATCATGGTAGATATTAATAACAATTAATATGCAGATGAATGAAAAGCAATTATTAGATAGCATGGCATAACACAAAACAATCAACCATACAACAACACAAAAGTCACAATTCCACAATTTCACAATTTCACAAATTCCAACTACACGTGTCTCCATCCGGTCCTCGGCCCATATTTCCAACAACAACTATGTCATTAATATCCCAACGCTTTATAGGGCCCAGGCCACTTCTTAATCACAACCAGATTGCAACAAAGTTAGCAATAATTCCACTTTAGAAAATCAAGGGTCGATTTACTTACTCTTCAGAAGGCAAAATTCTGGATGATTGAGCATTATGGCTTAAAGTGTCTTGCGATCGAGCGTGTGCGTATGTCGAGTTGTGGCGTCTGGCGGGGCAGAGCACGACGGCAACAGTGGTGAAATTGTGTAGAACAGGGGCCTAAAATGGGGTTCTTTTAAAAGGGGTGGCAGATTTGACATGCTAGTGGGTGAAGGAAGGGATTTTCACGGCGGGGTGCGGTGGAGCATGGCGGCGCTAGGGAAAAATCACTCATAAAAGCTACGAAGGGTAGATCTAGAGGTGAGGGAGGCGATGGAACATGATTTGAGAGGAGGAGAGGATGCTTGAGGGATGATTTAGGGTGGAGAGGCATGGCTTATTTATAGGCCGAGGGTTGGGGTCAGAGTTCACAGCTATGGCTGCGATTGGTGGTGGGGGACGGTATGGGCTTCACGAGTGTCGCACGAGTGGTGGGCAACACTCACGTGTTGCAGGTATCGAAGGGTGTGGGTTGGGCAAGGCGCACTGTGGAGGCAGACGAAGGGGAGGTGTTCTGATAGGCAAACACATGGAGCCGAGGTGGTGGTGGTGGGGAGTGGCGCTGCAGGTCATGGGGAAGGCATAGGGCTCACAGGTCAGCAGGTGGGAGGAAGAAGAAGGAAAAAATGAAAGGGAAGGGGGTCATGCGGTGCAGAGGAAGGGACGAACGAAATGAGGGTTTTTACCCTTAGGCTCCAAAACGGCATCGTTTCAAGTGGGGGAGGGGCTGGGCCCGAAATCTCTGTCTCTCTCAAGCCTAAAATTCGGCCAACACTCAGCAATAGATAAATAAAACTACACGCTTAATTTTTCTCTTAAAGAAAAAGCGCACACAAAAATTTTGGGATTCACATGAATTCTGAATCCAACTCCGACTCTGACTTATGTAGGCTCTGATTTGACTTAGACTTTGATTTGTCAGAGCATAGTTGGATTTGGATTTTTTTAAATTTTTTTAGCTTCATGTTTAGCTTATTTTTAGAAAAAGAATTTTTTGTGCATTTTCAAATTTTAATTTTTCTAGAAAATTAAAAACTAAAACTACATCTGTTAATTTACTTCTATACTAATATCTAACTATTTTTATATTAGACCTGTAGTACTATAGTTCTAATTACATGTTATCATATTATAGTATTATGTGTTATTAACTTATTATATTAGACTTATTTATCTACTATAGTATAACTAAATTATTATTAGTCTATTTTTCTATGGTATAATTATATTATTTTATAATAATTAGCTCATACTAGTGTATTATTGAATCTAACTATATTAATATTGAATTTAACTATACCTCCATGTAAATTTCTTAAATCTTCTTAAAAGTTATCAAAGAAACAGTTTCTATATTTTCTTTTTAAGTCCATAAATTTAGCCTACAAAATATATAAGTGAGTTTATATACCTAATAAATCCAAAAACATACCTCCAAAAATTTAAAACCTTGAATATTTGAGTTTAAGAAAATCCAGATCAATTTGGTTGCTAAATTATGAATTTATATATCTATACGCGTTCATTATATATATTTCTTTTATAAAGTCCAAAAGTCATTCATCTAAAAAACAAAAATTAAAAATTAAAGCATCTTTTTAAACCTTTAAACGTTTGCATATCATCTCTTAAATTTCTTCAATCGATCTTTTACTTAATGAAAAATACATGAACAAAAATACACCGTCGGATTCAGCCTTATTTTACTGGAATTAAAGATTTTAATGACCAGTTATCAAGTTCGATAAAAAAAAAAAAAATGTTTATTATAAATTGAAAGAATATGAAATGAAATTACATCTATAATGTATTTTTTATAATTATAAACAACAAAGTGTATAATATATATACACACACATAAACATGTGCATCTATACATGAAGCATAGTCGTCATCGATCGAATAGATCAATACAGCCCCCCCCAAAGTCAATTTCTGGTTTAGCCACTGCATGCTAGAATGATAAATGGTTTTCTAAAAGATCACTTAATAGTTTTTATAAAGAAAATAAATTCTAAATATTTCAATATAAAAATAATAATAAATACATATTTTTCTATGAAATATTATTGTCATAAATCTGTTACATATATTAAGTTTTGTTTTAGAGTATTATTTCTAATTAAGCATATGTAACTAATTATTGAGATCTAATTTTTTTTATAGTTATGTTTTTATAATTTTATATATTCTTTTTATTTTACGTAATTAAACGTGTACGTGATAGTATAAAATAATAAATAAATTTAAAAAAAAAAAAAAAAAAAAAAAAAAAAAAAAAAAAGCTAGTTCAGCCAGTACACACCCGGTCAAACTTTCCAAGCAAGATTTTGACTAATTATCGGCATCAGAGAGGCCAGCTTAGTAAAAATAAGGTCAAAAAGGAAGATGCAGTACTAGAGTACAGACTGACGTGGGGGAGGCCCGTGAGTTGTAACGCTTGGTAGAAGCATTGGTTTTAATGTCACTATGGGTTTCGTTTTACCTTTGCAACCTCTGATCACTGGCCAGAAGTAAAATCCAGCACCTCTCTCTCTCTCTCTCTCTCTCTCTCTCTCTCTCTCTCTCAATCTCAAGTGTGATATGGATCATATTATCTGGCCGGATCAACAAGCTGTACTTAGCGCAAAAATGGCAATTTTATGGCGCTCATGAACGTATTCGGTGATCAGTAGTACCTGCATGCCTTGTTTGGGCCGTAGGCGGCATTCGATCTGAGTAGGCTTCGGTTGCTGAATGTAGTGATGATTATGATACTCAGATACATGCATGATCTAACTCGAAATACGCATTTTTCATGGCTCTGCAAAACGGCCATGTTTCGTTACAATATCTTTCTAAAATTTTGTCCTCATTTTCAATAAATTAATTTCAAAATCTCAAACCAAACACAAAGATACAAATTAAATACACAATTTCAACTTTTTATTCAATTGAAGAGGGCTCGTGCAAAAACCAGATTATCTAACTCTAACACCAACTTTGCATCGCCGGAGTCGGAGCTTCTAGAAAATAGAGTTGGACTTGTAGATTTCAGTATCAATCAAATCGGAGTCGAAGCTAATTCCTGACCGACTCCGACTTGATACTTCGAATCCATTTTGAAATCTGCCTCCGACCTATATATACTGCCGACTCCAAAATTAGCATAAATAAATTATAAATATATGTATATTATATAGTGATATATCATATATACTCAAGTGTATATATAACTTATATAGTTACATTGAATACTCTACCAATATGTGATAATTATTTAAAAATAATATTAATAGACTAAATCTAGTATATGTACACACTACACATCACAGTATCACTATTATATATATTACATATGTTAGGGTAGATAAAACTTGACTACCCAAGACTAAGTCATGTACCATACATATTGTAAGATTATGAATCTATTATCTAGATTCTAATATGGTAGTATATTTAAATTTCTTTTTTTGATTTTTCAGGTTTGCATAGCATATATATAAAATATTTTTAGTTATATTGGTTATTTTTGCATATCTAAAATTTGTTTTTTTTTTAAAAAAATTAGTACACTGGAGACTTGCCTACAAAAAATAATCTATTAATATGTAAAGTCTTGTTTAAAAATTGGCTAAATATGGAGCCCAACACAAGTTTAAAAATGTGGGTTAAAAATTTGTGGCCCAGAAAAAAGCCCAAGTCTAACTCTGCACCAACTCTAGTCCGTTTTAATGGAGTTGGATCGGGTTCTGAGCAAGTCAGAATTTGAATTCGAACTCTGACTAAATCGAAGTCAAAAGCAGATTTCCTAGATACCGACTCCAACAAAGTCTATGCTTAGCCTTAGAATCGTTACCTGGACACAAAGATAAAACCCACTTTTACAAGGAAAATAATGGATCACTATAAGAAAAATAAGTATTTGTAACCATTTTTTTGCGACAAAAGAGATCATTTGTGACGAAAACATATTCATTTTAGCTGAAAATAGTCATTTCACTATAAATAACTGATCGTAAATAAGTAATTTTTTTGTAGTGAATGCACGAGACTTGGCACAGGGATTGCGCACGAAAGGATTAGGTGGAAAATGATGCGGTGCATTTCATCTCCCTCCCTCCATCTCTGATGCGGTGCGAAAATCGGTGTTTTTCATCTCCCTCCCTCCATCTCTGAGGTGGTGCAAAAATCAGTGCGTTCCATCTCCCTCCCTCCCTCCCTCCATCTCTGATGCAGTGCGAAATGAGTTGTAAAAATCAATGTTTTGAAGACAAAGGAACAAAGAACGTGAATGAGGGAGACGAACGTGAATGAGGTCGAAAATGGGTTGTGAAAATGGAGGAACGACGAACAAAAATCCATCTACCTCCATCTCTGATGTGGTGCGAAATGAGTTGCAAAAATCAATGTTTTGGATACGAAAGAACGACGAACATGAATGTGTGGAGGAATGATGAACGGAATAGCCAACTACTCTGGTCGTGTTTTGAACTTTTGCAACTAGCCTTTTGTTCGTGTTGAGTTTGTTGACTTTCATCTTCCATTTTCTTTTCTTTTTAATTACGGTTGACGTGGCAAGTGTGCGCAATCCCTACGCTAACTTCCCTGCCCATAGCGAAACTGCTTTTACAAATACCAAAACAAAAGCTATTCTTACAAAATTATATTCCAACATTTAACTCTACATATATATTCACTTTCACAAATCCCAATACAAAACTAATCTACTGTAAAAACTTGTTCAAAATATTCTCTACATTTTCCAAAACCCAATAAACAATACATCTAAAAAAATTTCAAATATTCGCAAAAAATTAGTATAACTAAACATGGTCTAAGCATTCATAGTATTGGAAGATGAAAGTCACAACAATGTTAGAAAGTTCATTAATCACCTCTGGATGTTGTGTCATTTGCTTGCAATGAAAGTTTATATCTATCAGTATTCCTTTATTGATTATCCAGTATTTAGATTTACGCCTGGTTTGGATAGTGAGTTGAGATGAGATGAGTTGAGAAGAAAGTTGAATAAAAATATTATAAAGTTAAATATTATTAGAATATAATTTTGTAATCATATTTTTATTTTAGAATTTAAGAAGTTGAATTGTTTATTATATTTTATTCAGAAGTTTGAGAAATTTGTAATAATTAGATGAGATGAGTTTAGCTAATTTCTGAAAATAAACGAGACCTTGTTGTGTATTACGTACCATTATATATACGTAAGTTAGTCTTACCATTATATATAACAATTATTCTGCAAGTTAGTTTCAACAGATAATTTATAGGAAAAAAAAAAAGTGAATCACCTAAAAACAAAGAGAAAACGTCTCTGATGTTCAATTCAATTATGAATATTTAAGAGCGACCAAATCAACCCACAAGCCAGTCTGTAATAGCTGAAAATCGACAGTATTGGAATTTTACCAAAAATAGCAAAATCTCAATAATCATGCCAAAATTAAATACGTAAATAAAAAATCTGGCCCAAATCGAGTTTAGAATCAATTCCAAAACAGTAAATGAAATATTACCATAAAAGGAAACAAATAACTAAAAATAGGGAATCAGAGGGGAAAATAGTGAAATTTGACTTCGAAAATGATGCACACCGAGCATAGCTGGGTGCCCATGACGTGCGCGCCAAAAAAAGCTTTCCGAATTGGGGTCATATGTGAGATTATGATACCCGTAGCCAAAGTTATGGTCAAAATTGCCTCAATCAAGGAAAGATCACGATTTCCTACTCTCTTTGCGCTGATTTGCCACCTCTAGGTATTTCACCATAGTCAACGTGCAATCTAACAACTCAATATCATCTTACTTATATCCTCCTACATCAAATTCTCACTACCACCTACGTTAAGATCGATTAATTCAAATATGGGTATCGATCTAAATTCATAAGCTACAAATATATAAATATTTTGAATTTTTAGGGAACTGCTTCCCAAAAGTCTCATCAAAAGTTCTAATTTCACAAAATTTGAGTTGTACTTCATAGCTTAATTGGTTGGTATAATTGGTTGATCATATGTATTCAGGCACATCGGTGGACCAAAACTCTTCTTGATATCAATGTATTCTCCGGCTCACATTAGGCCAAATGGTACTATAAATAAATAAGACTATTTGATAAGCCGGTCAAGATCGCATTAATAAAATTAGTAGAGTTTAACTTACTTCGTTCATTCAATGAGACATTTGCAAACATAAAAGCATGATCAATTATCTAATGATCGATATTACTCATAAAACTCAACGAGACTCGTCTTTTATACTTCAGTATAAATGTGAATAACTTCGTATTAATTTATTATTTGTTATATATATAATATATATATATATCTATACTAAAAAAAATTACTTGTTTGTGACTAGTTATTTCTAACAAAATAATTATTTCTTGCTAAAATAAGTCTGTTTTCATAGTAAATAGTTATTCTCGTTTCAAATAATTGGTCACAAATACCTATTTTTCTTCTAGTGATATATCATTACTTTTAATATTACATTAATGAGAATGTGTGAAAGTATTTAAAAAATAAAAAGAATATTTAGATGTTAAAATGAGTTGAGTTGAATTGAGTTGAGATGATAAAATATTGTTAAAATATTATTTTTTAATATTATTATTATTTTAGAATTTGAAAAAATTGAATTGTTTATTATATTTTGTGTTGGAATTTGAAAAAGGCTGTAATGATGAATTAAGATGAGTTGAAAGGAGTTGATGATCCAAACTAAGCCTTAATGTTCCTAATACTATATATGATGTTGTTTAGGCCCTTATTTATATTATCATAATTAATATAATATGTATGCATAAAGTATATATACATACATACATACATATATATATATTATAATTGAGTAGTGCCCCCAGAATGAAGCTCATGTTGATTCATTGTCCTTAATTATGGGTTATTAGATGATTATATATAAGCTGTTAATTAGATACAGTGGACTAATTGTAAGAGTGAGAAGGACATTACATGGGAAGGGAGGGACAAAGCTGCAAGGAGTGGCAGAGGCCCACTGTCGCGGTGCTGCATGCATATATGCTGCTGTCTCGCTAACTTTAAGCTAATGAACCAGCTTACTAGTCCCTGCTCCAAGTGCTTTTGTCATTGCTGCTCTCTGATGGCACTTATACCTTTATACTCTCACATTAAATCACTTATATCTTTTAGCAATAAATAAATATATATATATATATATATATATATATTAGGAGTCTCAATTGGAAGAGAAGGCGACACATAAAAGTACGTACTAGGTCCTAGTTATAAGAGTAATGCTAAATACAAGTCTCAAATAGATAAGCTTCATATAAGTCTTTTATAAAACAATAGGTCCCACTAATAAATAATAGTTTTGTTTACACTTTTTTAAAGTGGGGTCCGCTTTTTTACAAAGGCTTATATGGGGCTTGTCTATTTGGGACTTGCACAAATCATTTCTCTAGTTATAATAGTTATAACATTCATTATTGTCAGTATAAACATTTATACAGGTGGCAATCAATGTCGTAAATCTTATTTCTTGTGTGATTTTCTCTCCCACTTAAAATACTCAATTTCAAAAAAAACATTAGAATTTTTTTTTTCATATATATATATATATATATATATATATACATTATTCATCAATGTTTATGTCTTGTGGCATTAATCATGCATGATTTAATCTTGATTAATGCATGAGCATAAACATTAATTGAAGAAGCATATATATAGATATATATATATATATATATATATATCTTAAGTAGTACTACATATACTTACAATTTTTACTTATATTTTTACTTATAAGACTCATTTTGTCAGTTTTATCTTGAAATTCAATTTTTGAATTTCAAATTTCATAATTTTCAGCATATCAATAACTAATACATGGAGAAGTAAATCTTTTGTAAATTTTTCTTAAGTACAAATAACATTTTTCATATATTTTTTAAGACTTTTTAGAGTAGCCAATATTTGATTCACGAGTCATTGAATATTAATTTTAGTAATCATTTTTAAGTTAAATGGCTTCTTGTTTTCCTTAATAATATTTATTCCTATATATATAATCATTTGTAAAATAAAGGGATTTAATAATCGAATTTCTACCTCTAAATTGTTCATTAGCAAAAGGGTTATCCTATATATGAACTATAATTAATTAAAGAGTAATGGTATATGCAGTGGTGGAGTACACAAGAGCTGTGTAATCGTTTTGAAAAAGAGTGAGATCTACAATTAAAAAATTATTTTTTTCATGTGGGTTTCATATTGTTTCACTTTTTTCAAAATGATTTTTTAACACTTACGTACTCATGACTGCAACTATCATTTCTTTTAATTAAAAGGCGGATGATCGCTAATTAGCTGCCTATTTCTTCAATTTTATAGATTTTTTGTTTCTCTAAGCATATAAACATTCAATGCATAATTAAATGAAGAATTGGTTGAAATTATAGTACTAATGAAGAAAAATCTAATCTGAAATTCCTATATATAGAGGTTAGAACTTAATTGGGTAGCCATATATATGCCAGCATTCCGCTCTCAGGAAAGATTTAACAGTACTCATCACCAACATTTCTGATCATCATCGAGCATGAACAACTAATCAACTATTTCTATCCAATCGTTTGCTTGTAGTTGTGGATCTCTCGTTCCTGCCAGTGCTTCAGTTTCAGATGGTCAAGCTTCTCTCCCTAGCTCACTCTCTGTCGTTATTGTATATTTGGACTTTTTTTCTGGTAACATCTGCACCTCTGCCTCTGCTCTCTCTCTCTCTCTCTCTCTCTCTCTCTCTCACCCTTTCATTTCATTTCATATACTAGCTATTACTTTGATTAATTCCACCAGGAGTAGTCTCAACTCTATATTAACCCTCCTGCTATATAAAGATTACTTTTGTAGAATCCCACTCCCCTCGATCTCTTTGATGAAGATCACAGGTACCCATCCATCAACATCTCTCCCTCCATTTCTCAACCCCGTGCATGAAACCATTGATTAATTGAGTATCTTTGCCTCTGCAAAAGGAAACTGACCATCTCCCACAACACCCACTTCTTATTGCCCCCACATCTCTCTCTCTCTCTCTCTCTCTCTCTCTCTCTCTCTCTCTCTCTCTCTCTCTCTCTCTCGGTAGCAATGATGTCGCCGGATAACATTCCGGCAAAGCCGGTTACGGAGGATGACAACCAAGGCTCAGGCAGCAGAAAAACTGCGACGGCAAGGCCACCAGAGCACGGCCTAAAGTGCCCACGATGTGACTCGCCTAACACCAAATTCTGCTACTACAACAACTACAGCCTCACGCAGCCAAGGCATTTCTGCAAGACTTGTAGAAGGTACTGGACAAAAGGTGGGGCTTTGCGCAGCGTTCCCATCGGCGGTGGCTGCCGGAAAAACAAGAAGGTGAAGTCATCTTCGAGGCTCTCTGAAGACTCCAAAGACTCGAGCTCATCTTCGGAGATCGGAGGGTTGAAGTTCTTCCATGGTCTATCCCCAGCCATGGATTTTCAGCTTGGTGGGCTACCATTCCCCAGGCTTCACCCTCCAACAACAGCTATTTACAACCAGTTTTCTTCATTTGGAGACGTTTCGGGTAATTTTCCGGCTGCTTCTGGAACTGTAACCACTCCTTTTACCCTCGATCCCTCTGGAAACTCTAATAATTCTCTGATGAGTTTTAATTATCCGCTTTCTTCTACAAATGGTGGTGGTGGTGGTTTTAGTGCTGCTGCAGTCCAGAACACAAGCAGCTCCATGAACGTTCACAGCGGTCTTGCATCTTCTATCGAGTCTCTGAGTACTATCAACCAAGACCTGCACTGGAAGCTTCAGCAGCAGAGGCTGGCCATGCTATTTGGTGGAGAAAATCAGAATGACAATAGCGTTTCCTCGGTTCCTCTTGAAAACCATACGCAGAAACCCCAACCCATTGTGTTCCAGAATCTGGAGATTCCCAAATCATCAGAGGCTTGCAGCGTTGGTAATTCAAGAAAAGAAGGTACAAGTAGTACCAGAGATCAGATAGCGACCGAGTGGTTTTTTAGGAACTCTTATGGGCCGGTGACCCCTACTCCGGCCAACAGCGGAGGCAACGGCGGCCACGGTAACGAGAACAGTTGGAACGGAATTCAAACATGGGGTGACTTGCAACAATATAGTACTTTGCCCTAGATGATGATCGAGCATCAAGAGGTAGGCCTCAAAGGATCGATGTTGAAAATAGGGAAAATGTCGACATACAATCTAAACTAAACTCATGATTTAGGTATGTGTTTGTCTGTTGTTCTTTTGTGAATGCAGATTAACGTGTGAAATTCGGGGGAAAAAAAGATAGTGTTTTGTTCCAAAGTTTAAGCTTATATTTCATTATTTTATGTGTTAGGATCGTTGCTGATGATCAGTACTAGTCTCAGTTCTTTTGTTTGCTAATATTGATGCTGTTGATTGTAGTGCTCTCCATTTCTTTTGCATGTAAATGCAGGACCATGTTGGTTATGTCAGCAAATAAATACTAGTTTTCGATGAAAGTGAAAGCAATTGGGTACTGTTGGATCTCTCTAACTAGTGAATACAATTTCTTCTGTACGCAGTTGAATTTGTTTAATTCTGAGGTTTGATTTGAAAAATATCTTCCATCGACATGATTTAACTCTTCAGTCTTTTCGGTGGTTTTGATGCTCTATAATTTCTAGCCTCACTACTTTCTTGAAGAATTGATTATGCTCTTCTATCATCTACAAAATCTATTTGGGATCTGTGCTGGCTTTCGACTGCTATTTTAATAGAATATCTTTGATCTGTTTTATGTTCAGTCTGTATCTAGAACTCTCACTGTCTATCTGCGTCACTGTCTATCTCTATCGAGAAACTGAGTCTCAGGCTGCTCAGCAACAGACACAATGTCCCTATATATGTGAAGCACCACAGCAGCAATGGCTGGAAAGGGCTTTTCTGCTGATCAGCCTCTTACTAGGCTGCAGTGTTTAGCACCTCTCTCTCTCTCTCTCTCTCTCTCTATCTCTCTGTGCCCATAGGGCACTCACTAGGCCTGCAATTTGTTGCCTAGCTTTTTTTGTGTCTTGGAGAGTGAGCCCTTCCCGACTAATTACTACTGAGCATCTCTCGACTGTGATTGATCTGTTTCATGACCAGTGAGAGACCTAGATGCTCACAGTCATGAAAAGTGATTAGCATTAAGCCAGCTCCTACTGTACTATCTAGAGATAAACATGAAGGATGTCCATGCAATTCCCTCAATTATTTAAGACCATATTGCTTTGGCTTATAAGTGTGACGAGGGAAATGAACTTTCATATGAATGATTTAAGCTTTCTGGGCTCCACTAATCTTAGGAATGCTTCTACATTCAGCTTCTCGGAATGCATGTAAAATTAGATGGCTTGATTTCTGCTTTATCCCCTGAATTAGCTTCAGTACCACATGATTTCTTATTGTACGTCCACAAATGCCACAAAAAAGTTCGATCTTCAATATCTGATCAATTCTTCCAGCAAGATAATCACTTTCTCACTTACCCAAAATATAAAGTTATAAACATGATCTCTTTTTTCTATCTTCTGAGCACCTTAGGACTTCCAGTCTTTCACTACTATATATTGCCTGTAACTGAGAGATCACAGCTTGTAACAAGGCCAACCTCTCTCCCTTTGCCTTCTCTTTGGCCAACATTATGGCAGAAAGTTGACATTCTATACAGTGACCTATTCTGAGTTTCCATGCCGCTTCCACCTTCCACGACACCAATTTTTGTGGTTAGCAGAGACGATAACAACTATCAGTACGGCCTTATAATATGCCAGGCCCTTAGCTTCTTTCTGGTGCTTTTTCTTATCTTTTTTCTCTTTCACACATTTCGAGATTTTTCTGTAGGAAAATCTTGATACACGCAAAACTTGGTTACACTGTAAAAAAATGGTCATCATGAACATGTACTTAGCATCGAGTTATCCTTATTATTATATTATAATTAATTATCTTTTTTGTTGGAGAGAGAGAGAGAGAGAGAGAGAGAGATCTCAAAGAACCGAGCATGCATGCATGAGGAGGATCGGAGGTAGTCATGTCATGATTAACGTGATAGACTGAGTGGGAGTAAGCTTTTTGTCATGCCCATGTAGTTGTGTTTGTGTCAACTGTCATCATTAATTTACAGCTTACATGTACAACTGCATGCAAGAAGCTCGTGATCTAATGGGGCATTGCAGCTCTAAGCTGAGGTGCTCCTCATCTTTCTTCCACCCCCCATCATCCTGCATGCATCCTCGATCTCTAGCTAGCTTCTACCTCGTTCGTATCTTGGCGGCCTGGCCCCACTTACCGTCGACCTTTCTAATTAATTTGCCACATCGATATTCATCCATATATGCAATTATACTCTATATATATTTCATGAGCTGTGCTACCTATAAACTTCTTAATTCATTTAAAAATATAATATTTTACTTTTTTATTTTATTTTACTTATACATATATTTGGAATGATTTTCATTACGTGAATAAAAAGATAAAATAATATATTTTTAAGTAGATATATAAGATATGAAACTTATATCTAAAATTTTTCATATTTCATTCGTGTCTAGGTTTATATTTCGAAAAAACATGTCATTTTCACAATTTGATCGAGCTCATTAATATAAAATTATTACAAAATTTCATATTATTGAATATTCGTTAAAAATTCTAACTTTTTCTACGGAAAAGTCAAAATGAAATTTAATGTTAATTATATAATAATTGTCATCCATCTAATGTGAAGATCTGGGCTAGTTTGGGTAGTGGTTATACATTATTTTATTATTATTTTTTATATATTTTTTACTACTATTCAGTACTATATTCAATATTATATTATTAATTTTTTATTATTTTCTTATTATTATTTACAGAATATTTGAAATCACCTCAATACCCCAAATGCAACTCATTATTTCTAGAGAACAAGATAGGGATTCGAACATCCGGTTCTCCACCTCATCATTAAAAAGAAACATTTATGTTAGTAGGATATATATATATATATTTTTATAATAAGGGATCACATTTCATTCATAAAAGAGGACATATAACTTTGATTTAAACAAGTCAGTTACATACGTTAATAGCTCTCCAGCACACTTTCATGGCTGACATGGTCTAGCCCAGACGACAGAACTCTAAAGACCTAAGTCTAAGAGATCCGTCATGCATATCTCTGTCCCCGACAGAGTAAACAATAACTAGGTGACAGAATCCATACCCCAACTACGCGAAGTAGGGTGCACCAACCCCAAACACCGCCTAAGTGGAGAAGGGGGGATCACACCTATCGGACCAAGGTCCGAAGGAACAAAATTTATGAATTTTTTTTTTTAACAGGACACAAAAATTACAAAAGAAAACAACTGTAACAACAGAAAAAGACAAAGCTTCAAGCGGATGCGGAGGCGCGTGTAGTACACGCGCCACCCTGGGAGAAAACCGACGACCGATCTAGGAAGTTCTGGACTCACAGACCCTAGCGGCGCGCGCGTGGTGCCAGTAGAGGGCCTCCCGATGGCACTAGGAAGCCATTCGCCAAACGCCTCCGATTCTTTTGGCCGCGCATGCGAGCAACTCGCCCCTCCGTTTGGCGTCGCCTTCGAAAGACTTGAAGATCGGCGGCTGGGCAGCGCCATGGAGAGGCGCGTGCTGATCTATGGTCGTCGGAAGTACCAGATCCGCGATTCTCCCTTATTTAGCCTGCAAAACACAAAAATAAAAATAGAGCTCTACACAGAGGGGACGGGGGTGGGAAGAGAAGGAGAGAGGGGGGAGGAGCTGAAGCTCCCACCCCCCCGAGCTAGAACAGTAATGAGAGCTTTGAGGGAGACGAGTTCGAGAGCTTTCGGGGAGAGCTTTTCATGTTCGAGAGAGTATAAAACGGACTTTCTGTTAGTTTCATTGATTAGAGTTTCATTGATTATGTACATGTATATGTTAAGACATGTGCCTCACCAGCTTGTTAAAACAAGAAAAAAGCCATGCATAATGCATGCCCATCATCATCATGCACCCTTTTCGTCCTCTTCTTTAGTCTTTAGTATTCAACGTTTCATTTCAGGACTCCACACCTTCCACCAGTTTGTAGATCGATTTCAATTTTATATAAAAATAGAAATATTTTGATCGTGAGTCGCCCATGCAAAATGATGTGCCAAATTCTGGGTACGTATACGTAAGGGGCACTCTCTCTTATCCTCTTCATGTTCTTTTACATTAATTTATTCAAAAAGAGTCCTCAATTAGTACTACTCATTAATTACATATATGTAAACATTAATTCATGTTAGGAAAGAAGGCCGATAGATGAGATGATTTATTATAAGTATCTAAGTTAGGCTTAAAATTAAGAGTAGTATGTACTAATTAAGGCATAGAGATTAATTAGGAGCTCTCTAATAATTAAGCCTAATTATAACATTTCCGCATCTTCATAATTCATTGAGAGATTTTTTTTTAGGAAGAGAACGGTACCCCAAGTGTATTGATAGCCCTCAATTGTGGCGGAGGAAAACCGTGGTTACATCAAGACTCCTGGAATACACAATGGAGCAAAAAATAAAAACTCAGGAATCAAAAACCCACAAACCATCCCTAATAACTCACTACTGTTCAAAAAATTACAAGCCTAAACAAACCAAAAGCAACCCTGAATAACTAAATAAAACCTGCAACTTGCAACAAAGACCACACATAGACATGAAGTTATGAAATAAATAATCAAAAGACAAACTTACCAAGAACAAACCTACGAGATACGCAGGCGAGGAAGACCAATCTTGTCCAAAACGAAGAAGACCTCTTAACTGACTTAACTCAACAAAATTATTAGACCCATGATCCAAAGGCACATAATAAGCCAGACACAGCTTGCCACAATTATCACAAATAACACCCCTTGCACTTGTCTACCCCGGATTACCCAAATTATTACCGTCAGTGTTAAGTTTCACCCAACCATACTAAGGCCTAGACCAACGCACAACACACACCTTCTTAGGCTTAGGAACTAGGATTGGAATATCCAATCTATTCAAGATAGCAACATCCTGAGAAGAAATTTTAGAAACTTTCATGCTCAGTTGCATAATCCTACGAAACTAAAATTTAATAACATGCCAAACAGAATCAACATTTTCAACATTATCCTTATACTTAGCTTTGCACCGCCAATCCCAAATTTTCTAAGAAATAATGGAAGGGAGGATACCAAAGATAATCCTAACTTGGGAAATCTTACCCGCACGACAGAACTAGAAATTAACTTGATCTTGCTTGGTATGAAAAATACCCACACCTAACTAAATAGCAGTCAGTCTCCATATTTGACAAGCAAAGTCCCTAGTACAGAGCACATGATTCAAGTCTTCAATATTACCCTTAGAACAACAAAAACATTTAGAAACCATGGGGATCCCAACGGTTCTAATATTCTCATCAACACTCAAGCAGTTATGGAACGCCTTCCACATCATGACAAAGATTTTTTTTTAGGAAGAGTATTATGCCAAATCCAAATGGCACAAGGTACAAGAGACGCCCTAATCCTAATACAATCCAAGTACTTTTAGTAGTAAAATTACTATCCGTGTCCTTTAACCAAATTAAAATATCATGTCCATCCTTCCTTCGAGCCAAAGTCTGACACAACTCTAAAACTTTTTGAATACCCACAAGTCTTTCCAGGAGAGGAATATCCCACCCATTATCCAGACAACACTCTTTAATCTTCAATTTAGGCTGCTCAATGACTAGATGATAATCACAAAGAGGACCATCATCAACCCACTTATCATATCGAAAAGAAATATTACCCTCTCGAACCTTCCACTTAGAATTACTTAAAATATTAGGAATACTCCTGACAAGAGATTTCCAAAACCAAGTACCCGTTTTCGGCTCCAAAAGCGATAAGTGACTGCTCCTAACATACTTACCCTTGAAAAAATCCGCCCATAAGGATTTGCCAGTAATAAGGTGCCAAGCAAGTTTTAAATGTAAAGTCTTTTGAATATCACCAAAGTCTCGAATACCCAAGCCACCTTCCTCAACAGGCCTGCAAATAGTACTCCAAGCAATCCATTTCATTTTATGATTACCCTCCGAGTCACCTCAAAAGAAGGAGCTCAGGAGCTTATTCAAAACCTTGATCACAATTTTTGGGACATGTAACACAGCCAAAGGATGAGTAGCCCTACTTGACAAGACATGACGAATCAAGATAGTACGACTACCAACAGAGAGCATTTTCATTTTCCAACCTGCAATCTTCTTTTTAAACTTACTAAGCAACTCACTAAAATCTCCAACTTTAAGTCTACCAATCACAATAGAAACACCCAAATCTTTAAAGCGAAAAGAACCCTCAGAAAAACCAATAATAAAAAGGATGGATGACTTCCGAGAAAGAGAAATTCTTTTAGAAAAAAATATTGCACTTTTTTCTTAACTGAGAGTCTGATCTGTCCAATGTTCATAAGTGTTCAAAACCTTCATCAAACCCCTTATGGATCTCTTCCCACCATTAGTAAAAATCACAATATCATCCGTGTACATGAGGTGAGAAATAAGGGGAGTACCTCTAGCTTGCACAAATTGACCAATAGTACCATCCTTAAAGGACTTATTGAGAAGACGAGAAAACACCTCTTGCATCATAATAAATAAATAAGGAGAAAGCAGGTCCTCTTGCCTCAAACCACGTTCACCTTTAAAAAAAAGCTTAAAGATGTGTCATTCATCATAACGGAATACCAAGGGAAGTAATACAAGACTTAATCATATCACAAACTGGAGAAGAGAAACCAAAAACACCTACGACATGTAAAAGAAAATCTCATTCAACATGATCATAGGCCTTTAACATATCAAGCTTGACCAAAACATTTTCCCATTAGAAGTTTTGTGAATAGAATGAACCATCTCTTGGGTAAGACTGATATTTTAAAAAATACTCCGTCTAGGGATAAACACCCCTGCTCTTGAGAAATAATTTTACAAAGCACATGCGTCAACCGGTTGACAATAATCTTAGAACAGATCTTGTAAACCACTGAACAAAGACTAATAGACCTAAATTTATCAAAACCTGAAGACTTATCCATATTAGGAATCAGAACAATAAACGAAGCAGTGTAAAATCTGGAAAGAGAATGAATTTGAAAAAATTCTAAAATGGCACCCAACAAATCATTTTTAACCAGATCCCAACAAACCCTGTAAAAACCAAAACCAAAACCATCTAGACTGGGACTACTCTCAACGGGGATACTGAAGAGAGCTTCCTTAATTTCCGCAAGAGAATGAGTTCTATAAATCCCCAGATTTTCTTCAACAGTAACCACTGGAGAAATCAAGTCACTTAAAATAGGCAAATCATTATAACCACTCACCCCTAAAAAATATCAATTGGAGATTTTAAAATGGTACCATCAGCCAAACGCATCTCATTAACACGTTTATGATTTTTAGCATTCAGGTAAGCATGGAAAAATTTCGAATTTTGATCTCCATCTTTCAGCCAGGTTTTCTTGGCCATATGAAAGAGACGGATGTCCTCTCTACCCATCCAAATAGAAACATCCGACTTAGACTTCAATAGATTATAATCATCCTCAGAATTAAAACAAGTTTGAAGCCTATCTTCCAAACAAACAACATATTGCTCAAGCTCATAGATGATATCATTAGTCTTACTAAATATAGTACGGTTGCACTCTCTTAATGCCACCTTAACCTTTTTCAGTTTAATAGAAAGAGAGAAAAGCCCATAACCATTCCCATCAATATTCACACACTCTCTACTAGATGAAGAAAATTTACATGATCAGTCCACATAAACTGAAATTGAAAAGGGTTAGGACTATACCTGAAAGGATCGTCCCCCATCCTAATCACCAACGGAGAATGATCAAAGGTAGTAAGAGGCAAAATCTAAAAAAACACATTAGGAAAACAGTTAAGAAAAAGAGATTCAATAAAGTATTTGTCTAACCTTGCCCAACTTCCAATCAAACCGCCTTGGCTATTGCACCAAGTCATAGTCGAGCCTTTAGAGCACATATCTAACCATCCACAACTTTGAATGCACAAATTAAAATTTTCCATAGTTGCGAATGGAAGAGGACGATCACCTCTTCTTTCAGAGTCGTCTTTTATAATGTTAAAATCGCCACAAATAATCCATGGAAGGTTACCAGAACCCAAAGCCTCCAACCTCCCATAGCAACTTCCTTTCAAGTTGATTACATTTAGCATACACAATTGTAAGAACAAAAACATGACCATTTTCTTCAACTTTAGCTGATAAATATTGGTTGGACCCAGCCAACCAAGTAATCGAGATAGCCGAACTCCATAACAACCAAATCTTTCCATCCCGTGCTTCATTAGTGATAAAAAAAACTCACAATTGAAGTTCCTAAGGAAATTAGGAATTTTATCATCTCGCACAAAAGGCTTAGCCAAAGCAACAATATTTGGCCTAAATTTTTTTATAATTTTCTTCATTCTCACTTGAGAAGTGCCAACACCCATGATGTTCCAAAAAATAATCGGACTAATCATAAGTTCAATTTAGAAGGGCAAGAAATCACCCTAGTAGAACTCATTTTTTGAAAATTATCGACGGCATTATTAGGTCTTTCTGAATCTGTACAATAATCTTTACTCATATCACCTTTCATCTGGTTCCTCTCCATTTCACAATTAGAACGAATATCAATTGCCAATTCTGGTACCTCACCAACGATACAATTATTTTGAACACTAAGCACATCAAAATCATCAACAATTTCTTCTATTATAACTGGATTTAGTTGAGCTGTAGAACTAGGCCCAATATCCCCACAACCCAAGTCAAAAACTTCACCCGCTACCTGATACGGCATGAAGGCCTACACCACATGACCCTGGTCTTGGCCAATCTCCACCACATGACCCTGGTCCTGGCCAAGTTCATTGTCCACAGGCTTCTCATAAAACTCAAATTCTTCATTGTTGGCCCGAAGACCACTGTCGTCCCCTACTTCCGTCGACGCACTAACAATAGCCATTGCCAATGTTTGATTTTCTACATGTCCCTTAGGCTCAATAGAAACCAACATTGAAGAGGCATGCGCTTCCACCACCACGGGACCTTCAGCTTGCACCACGACATTCTCAGTTTGAGCAACCGTAGCCTGTGAGTCCGTTCCATGTTCAACAGCAGAATTTCTATTTTTATCAACTTTCTTCACCCAAGTTTGTCTCACTTTACCTTATTTCGCTGCTCAGAACCTTTCCTACAATTTTTGGAATTATGACCCTGACAACGACAATGCAAGCAATAAGCAAGAAGAGTCTTGAAAATGACTCTCTATTTTCAACTATGTGGTGATCCAGGTATCCCAATCCAGAATGATGATATGGGTTCCTTTGAAGAATCAACTTCCAGACAAACCCTAGCCCCATCGGTTCTAGTTGCACAGGCCGTGGCATTATCTCGACGAATATAGTTCCCTATCGACACTGTTAGCATCTTCAAAACAAAGGAATAGTAAAAATTCGGTGGAAGACCCGGCAAGAATACCCACATCGGCACACATGGTGGTTCGAAGTCTTCATCAAAACTAGGTTTCCAAGCAAATGGACGGTAAAACACCCTCATTCACTTCACAGGACTCTCGAGATAACGCTTTTTTGAAATCGTTTTTGTTGAACATGTGAACAAAGACATGCCGAGGACATTGTATGACAGAGATAATGAGTATACTAGACATATCCCAACGGCCACGAATAAAAGCTCTGATGGTGTCCAAGGAAGGCCACTGCCGGAGGAATTTCAATACCATAGAAAACTGAAACAGTTTAGCTGTTTTCTCCAATTCATCCACTATAAACAAGAAGAAACACTCTCCATCTATTGTTTTTGGTTGATGGAAAGGAACCTCCATTGCCAGCAGAGGTTGCGGCACTGTAGAGACGAGATCAGCAAACGACCAGGGATGGACAACGATGGATGGTGAGCCATTGACGGCTGCCATATAGCCTACGTAAAAAGCCAAACGAAGGAAATAAAGGTTGTAACCCTAGCAAAGCAAATCCAGGATAGGAAACATTTTGTTGAGAGATTTATAATCCTTTAAATGGCTAAAAGTGCCCTTTACGAGGTTATAATTATTAACTTTAATTTTCTTTTTCAAATTCTTAACTTTTCGTCCATTTAATGAATGTGCAACTACTATGTGGTGATATGAAATGAAAGTTTAGCGACAGTGAAAGTACCACAGATTGAGCTTAATTTGGAGGAGTCATTACAAAAAGAGGGTAATTTGAGGGTGCCAAAAGTGTTCAAGCGATTTGCAATTATGGGCATATATAAATGTACTGTTATCATCATATATCGTATTGTACATTCAAATTGTATGATTAGCATGCAAGGGAGTGTTTGATCTCAAATGACACATGAATCATGAAGGATTTGTGCCGTGGAGACGACATGGCTATGGCACTTAATTTCCTTTATGTTCTTCTTTATGGAAATGCATGGGAACTTGGTTATAAGCTTAGGGTGGCAATCCGTGTTTGCCACCCTATATATTAGACTATATTGGTCAATTCAAACTTGACATATTTAATTAAACGGGTTAGATTCTAAAAACTTAACACAATCGAACTATATAATAATGGATGACACGACACGACTCGCTTAACCCTTTTAATAATTAACTTTTATTGGGTTAACAACCTGGACACAACCAATTTAACCCGCTTCCATTTCATATAACTTTATAAGTGAGTTGAATAGAACCATATATATTTATATTTATATTTTAACACAATTGGTATAATTTCATATATAATACACTAATAACTATATAAATCATTCACAATTACAACTCATCAGTTCATGATAAAGTATTTCATCATAAGTATCCAAACCAAAATATATAAAAATAAAATTAATATTTTCTTAAAATAAAATTATATATTAACAAAAAAAAAGTTTAATAATTTAAGAAATTAAGTAGTCAAATACTAATATTAATATCACATCCCAATAATAAAAGAACATTCTTCCCAAGCTTATTATGAAACTTTAACCAACAACTCAAAACAATACAAAACCTCAAATATACAATTCCTAAACAACATTTTAAACTCGTAAAGAAGGCAAACCCGCTTTATCAACACAAAAAAATCCTTTTAAAGGAGCTGGCAGCCCCACAAAATCCATCCAAAGGCAAGAAACTCCCTCGGCATCCAACTTTGCCAAGCCGTCAGCCATCGCATTCCTTTCTCTAATAACATGATGCACTGTGTAAGTTATCGAATGTAACATTAAAAGGATCTCCTCCCAATAGTCTTCAAGATACCAAAGACCACATTTATCCTCACGCAACCAATTCACTAAAATCTTGGAATCCATTTCCAGTTCCACATACTACATACCCACTAGCCTGCAATGCTGAAGACTATGGACTAAAACCATTAATTCAGTACTATTATTGGTGTCGTCTACAATCTTAGCTGCATAAGCTAGAATGAGGGCCATTTTTCTCATCTCGTATGACACCTCCAACACCTGATCTTCTGGGGTTGCCCATGCTACATCCATTCGTGTTAAGTTTGCACCAGCCAGCTCTCGGTTTTTGCCAAACAATCAGCCTAGCTTCTTTTCGTTTCTTACACTTAATAGGCACTTCTAATTCAGACAATACTACATCATCAAACTCATTACAAGCCACTGTTGCCTTGAGCTTTAAACCCATCCAAGAAATCCAGTATAATACATGCCGGCAAAAAGCCTCTTTCGAATCGGCAACACCCTCCATCTGTTTTTTGCATCTCCAAAACCAAAGTTGTCAGGTAATAATAGAAGTAATCAGACTAAGCAGCATCCCACAAGAGGATGATTTTTTCTCCCTGTTAAACCATAAACAAATTCTCTATTTCCATGATGAGGAGGAAACAAAATGCATACCCAACTGAGTAGATATTTTCCTCCAAATATACTGAGCCATGTCTCCTTTGGCCAGAATGTGCTCAAGATCTTCATAGGCTCCAAAGTGATAACACACATTTTGAGACAATCGGCAACCCCACTTTATGCAACTTGTCATCCACTGAAATACCTCCATGAAAGGCCTGCCACATAGTCATAGAAATAATTTTAAGAAGTCCAGGATTCTAGATCCAATTAGTCTAAGGTAACTCCGATCCCCTCATTCTCGTATTCTCCCAAGCATTTTTCACAGAAAAACCCTCATCCGTTTTCCCCATCTATATCAATTTATTCGGACCTTGTCGACTATTACCCAGATCCATCAACACTTCCAGGGCCTTTTCCCTCCCCAATAAACTTGTATATAAATCCTTATTCCAGCCAATCTCCGACTTGCATTCTTTTAGAGACAACAAAAGCCTAATAATATCTACATACGTATGGCCCAGAGGCTCTAAAGGAGACAACTTATCCCACCACAAAAACATGTCCCCATCCTTAACCCGCCATCTTGAATGTTGTAATACCTCATGAATGCATCTCATCACCATATGCAAAAAACCAGTGCCCTTCATAGGATTTATCAAGGAAATATGATTCCCTTTTATGTACTTAGCTCGAAAAAAAAGAAGCCCATAATGACTTTTCAGCTATAACTCTTCACGCAAATTTCATATTTAACTCTTTTTGAACCTCACATAACTTCCTCAAGCCAACTCCCCCCTCCTTAATCGGTTTGCAAATTTTGTCCCAAGCCACCATTTTTTTTTTTTTTGGCTTCCCATTTTCCATTCCCCAGAAAAAAGAGTTAAATGTCCTATTCAATGACTCAATTGTCGACTTTGGAATAGGAATGACCAATAACAAATGGACCGAAACACTAGATAGGACATGCCTTAACAAGATGAGCCTCGCCCCTTTTGACAACATCCGTGCCTTCCACCCTTCAATTTTCCTCTTAATTATTTCCAACAAATTCATCAAATGTCTATTTAACAATCTACTGGTAACAATGGGAACCCCTAAATATTTGAAAGGAAATGCACCTTGCACAAACCCAGTAGCAAGTAAAATGGATCGTCTTCGCAGCCTCGTAATACGATCAGAAAAATAAATCGCTGACTTATTCTTATTTACAACTTGGCCCGACCATACCTCGTACTTCTTCAAACAATCCACGATTGACTTTAAAATTTTTTTTTCCACCATTTGCAAATATAACCATATCATTTGCATATAAAAGGTGAGAAACTAGCAGCGCCCCCCTTAGATGCAAAAACGTCCCAATAGACCCAGACTGAAACTTCTCCTTCAAAAGTTTTGATAGCATCTCCTCCACTAAAATAAACAAATACGGAGATAGATGATCTCTTTGCCGTAACCCCATTCCACCCTTATAAAATCCCTTCATCGTTACATTCATCACAACATAATACCAGACAGGTGTTACACATTTCTTGTTAAGAATAAACCCAAATCCAAATC
This sequence comes from Juglans microcarpa x Juglans regia, assembly GCF_004785595.1. Taxonomy (NCBI): domain Eukaryota; kingdom Viridiplantae; phylum Streptophyta; class Magnoliopsida; order Fagales; family Juglandaceae; genus Juglans; species Juglans microcarpa x Juglans regia. Next base: position 22,452,237 of record NC_054601.1, on the reverse strand, counting down.
CATTTATATCAAACTCAAATCCATTTATCTTAAACCCAGATTTGTTTATTTAGTGTCGTGATCTTATTGGTTAATTCACAGCTTGTGTCATATATTGACACCCCTAGTTTAAGCAGGTCAATCCTTTATGTTGTTTTCCTTATTGTTTTGGAATTATTTGTTAGTAATTTTTTAATTTATTTTGGGATTTTTAACATTTTGTTTCTTAATATTTTGAGATTTCAGCAAAGACATTTTAGAAAAAATGAGTCATAAATAATTGAAAAAAATGTACTTGTTGAGGATGCGAATTTTGGATTTTGATAGTTTGAAACCTAAATTGAAAAAACGTTATAGTTTGACGATCAAATTATTGATTTTTATACTTTTAACAGCAATTTAAACTAAAAGAGTGATAGCTTAGGGGTGCAAAGTGAAACTTTGCCTGAAAATGATTTATAGAAAGTATGAGAAATAGAAAAAGAGATGGAGAAGATCAGAGAAGTAAGGAGAGAGACTTTGAGGACTACATCTTTCTTATTCTCAATTGTTATTAAATACATATAACATATATTCTTATTTATAGGTGAATGAGGCTAAAGAAAAGATGTAAATACAATAAATCAAGGATACTGATTGATTTATTACATAATAAACTAAATATGATAGATAATAAGTCATATTACTATATATAAGGTAGAATATTATGAATATATTATATCATAAGTATGGTAATATTCTAACATCCCTTCAAACCTAGGCTGATGATTAGGGGAGTAAGTTAACCAGTCTGGACTAGAAAACTAGACCGATAAGTATATTGGTTGGTTTTGGTCCATATAACCTTAGACTTTCGATTTTAGGTCCGGTTCCGGGATATGGTTTTTTTGGACCAGACCAACCGAAGTATATATATAATTTTTTTATATAGTAGTTGTATAAGTTAATTATGTAATTTTCATCTAACATATCACTAATGACCATATGTATTTGGAGTTTGGATGTATTGCATTTTTCAATTTCATTTTCTCTATTTTTTGTTTTTAACTTTATTATGATGATTACTAATTATCATGGATGGATATGGATAATTTTGATAATTTATCTAAATTTTTTAGGCCATTCTCAAGTACAAAATGTGCAAATAAAATTAAATAGTTAATATTAAAAAATGTAAAAATGTTGGTTTTTTTTTTTATTTTTTATAATTATATATTTGGCCCATTTTACACTAGTCCAGACCAAATTGGACTGGATGGACTGGTCGGATCGATAGCTAACGGTTTGGTCTAATCTATAGGGATAGTCGGTCTAGAAAAAAGGGTGGACCAAAATTTTCTATCCGGTCTAAAAATCCCCCTATGGACCGATCGGACTAAACCGATTACACCCCTAATGATGATGTGGAAACTCTATCTTGAGTTTGAAAATAAAAACACGTTGTAGGTCAGGTGGATGAGATAGGGATTCGACTAGCGAGCTGACAAAATGAGTCTCTGTGGTGTGTGGTGCAAGTGGACGATGGGTAGAAAACTTCAGGTGGCATGTGGGAGCAAACCGAGGTACAAGATTGATGATAACAAGGAGGGCAATGATCCGTTAAGTGTGCAAGAGGCCTTTAGAGGACATGTGGTGAACGAAAAAAGAAACCTAATAACATATTGAGTATGTGACTTATCATGAAAGATAAAAAAAAAGTTGCGAAAGACACTAGAAAATTGGTGTTGGCAAACTGATGTACGAGATTAATGATGAAAATGAGGGTAGCGATTTGTTAAGTGCATAAGAAATTTCTGGAGAACGTGTGGTGAACGAAATAAATCAAATAACATGTTGAATATAAGACTTATCACAAATGGAAAAAAATTGTGACTTTGATGCCAAAATGCCAATGACAACTCGTATAGTCGATTGGTGGTCTAATATGAAAAAAATCTAGATTGAAAAAATGATGTAACTGTTGTCTAAAAAATCGTACATGTCAAGTGCTAAAAGACTGTTAAAATAGACGTAGCGTGCTATGTAAATAGAAAATTGAAGAAACACGCCCACTAACAAAAATATTGAGCACGGATACAACCGATTCAATGAGAGATACCATGATCGGATATTCTCTAATACTTGGTAGAAAGAATGAAAAATAGAAAAAAATATGGAGAAGAGAGAATGAGGGATAAAGACTTTGAAGTTTACATCTTTCTTATCTATTTACAGACGAACAAGGTTAGAGAAAGAATAAAAATATAATAAATCGATAATATTAATTAATTTACACAATAAATTAAATATGATAAATAATAAATCATACTACCACGCACAATATATTCGAAGAGTATGAGAATGGTAATATTTTAACATGATTAATGAAAATAAAGGGATGTATAAAATAGTAATAATCACGTACGTATACACGTACAAATCTCAATCAACAAAACTAAAACGTTCTCGCTATTTTGAGGTGAAGAAAGAAAAATCTAAACTACATGCAGAATAAATTTACTCTAAAATAGGAAAAATAGTATTATTATTATTATTTTTTTTATCATTTTAAAGAATTTGAAACATTAATTTTTCCAAAATAGACGTTTTATGGGACAAGTGAACAGTACACGTGTCCCGATTTTAAGAATCCAGTTTCAAGTCCATTTGAAATTGTTGGACTGAAACCAAATGAAATGGCCAGATCACTCGTTCTTTTGATAAAAGGGACACCCGTCTGAACATGTGAGGTGGAAATGTTTTTCTTAACATTCCACAAAGTCACGTCAAAGACACCCTCTAATCAACTTCCGCCATGTCGGTTCCTCAAACCAAAAACTCCCACACGAGTTACCTTAACGCGTGGTTCTGGCTGCCTCTGAAAGTCTCGAACTCTGTCTTAGAATTTTTCGTCTTAAACTAACGAGGGCTTGTTTATCAAAACTAGTGGGCGTCCCGATCCATTTTCCTCCAAAACCCACAAATTTTCAGAAGATTTTCTTTTGCCTTTTGCATTCTTTTTTTCTTTTTTTTTTTTTTCGCTTCATTTAGTTTCTTGTTTCACTTCGTTTCCCAGCGACCAAACAGGCCTAGTATTTATACACAAAAGGTATATATTTTTTTTTCTTTTTGAAATGGTATTTATTTCACTGAATAATTTATGGTTCATTGGATACTATGTTCTATTTAAGTACAGTTGATCTGTGCTGATTTTTTTTTTTTTTTTGATTCTGATTAACTGTATTTTGGTGCTTCTCGTAGCTTGTAATTTCCAGGTGTTTATATGTGGGGGGGGGGGGGGGGGGGGGGGGGGGCAGGTTAGGGTCTGCAAGCCCTATTTTCACTTCTGAGGGAACTTTGTAGTGGGATTTTTCATAGGTAAAATCCTCAGCTTTTTCTCCTTTTTAATCATATTTTATTGTATTTGAGAATGATTATCGCTTTCTATGTGTTGAATACGTGATTAATATGCTTGTAGCATATCTCCATTGGTGATTCGTTTTAATCTGTAATTCGTTTTGTTTGCTGGGTTTAGATGGTTATGTGTGTATGGTGCACGTGTTGAGATGTTTTTAGTCTACAATGTGAACAGGATAGATGGGGTGCGGAAAATTGGTCAAACTATAAATTCCAAATGGGTTGAGAAAATTGACAAGTGCTAGTCGAGTAGGTTTTGGCTTCTGGTTGTTAAGTTTGAGAATTCAGTTGGTGCAGTTTCTCTATGAGAACCAGTAGAGCATATTGATATACTCATGCTTGTGCCAAATTAAATGAATGTCTGAGAGGGGAAGATTTCAAAATGGTTTATGCATTTCATATCCCGTTTGCCGACCCGACCCGACCTGGCCCGGCCCAGGAACTAGTTCTGACCAAACCCGAAGCTCCCCCATTCCGTTCAGCCGTTTAACCGTTGGCCGATTACCCGACCTGACAGCCGATTCGGCAGACAACGGGTATTCAGACCCTTTTTTTTTTTTAATTTATAATTTTTTATTTTCTAGAAAAATTAGATATTCATCAATTTATTTGTACTGTTTTTTCTTTTGAAAGAGGCGTGTGCTGCAGCGTGGCCTAGTTCCTAGTTCCTATCCTTCCAAGGCTATGGAAAGTGATGGTTTCTTTTGTTTTTTTTTTTTAATTTTTTAGTTTATCCGGCATAATTAATTCTCAAAAAGACTTGATTTGAGTCAAACCTGGACATTGAATTCTCACAAGAAAATAAAAAATAAAAATCCTGGGAGGTATGGATGCTTTGCTGCAAAAACGCCGACATTATTATTGTCTCGATTTTTCGAAACCAGGCCAGAGAGATGCTCAAGCTATCATATGGGAAAGGAGGGGGGGAATTGCAAGGGAAATTGGGAACTCTCTCTCCGTTGGAAAGGACAACATAATTTTGAAGAAGAAATATGTGAAACGCTTTGGATCGAATCCAATCGACTGCAAATGTTAGGATGTTGATTGAGAGTTGGGGATTGGCATCTTATGAAGGGGAATGTATTATAGTGCTGAGATTAATCGAGGAAGCAGAAGTTAGTTGGAAATAGGAGTTACTTAGAATCATATGAAGTGCACATGTTCATTAATTGTTGTTAAGTTTGTTTTAGCCTTACTTACAAATTGGAAGTTACGATATTACCCTTGCTTGTAACAGAAATAACTAACTCATTTTCACATGAGTTTTTGTATAAAAACCTACGGAATGCTATGAGGAAAAGTATCTGAAGCATTATACAGAATTCCTTTCTTGGAGGTTCTGATCCCTCGAACGATCAGAAGTGTTTTTTCCTATTTTCTTGTTCAAGTTACTAGCATACTGTAACAACAAAGTTGTCAGTGCTGAGCTAATGACTGAGTGTTTTTAAACGGGTATCGGCTAATAACCGAATTTTTTTAAACGAGTCGGGTAATTTCCATTTCCGATTCGGAAGCTATACGGGGTTGGGTAATTTCGGTTCGGTTTGGGTCGGGTCGATAAAACGGAAGTACAAAGCGGCCGGCTTTTTTGTTCAGTCCTACACGAGGGTTCAGTTTAGTCCTTTTTCATTGTATACTAATCTTGTTTAGTAATGCTTAGTTATAATACAGTAGAAAGGGCAGTGATTGCTTAGTTGGTTTGAAGCACTTTTGGATGGAGAATTAGTGCTCACTTCTTATTGTTAGGAAATATTATAACCAGAATCTTTCATTCACTTTTCATGTGTTTACCCCCAATTGTCCCAACTGTGAGTGCATGCGGCTGTGCTTTTGTTTCATTTTTTTTTTTCTAGGTTACAGAACTTTTTCTCGATATGGCTATGCTTTTGTTTCATGATTTGTAGTGTAGGTTGCTTCTTATGATCGTACTTGTCTTTTGGAAACTTGACGGTACAACACCATTAAACACCCCCCCCCCCCCCCAAAAAAAAAAAAAAAAAAAAAAAGTGTGCAGGTCACCTTTCTAACTGTCACCAGATTTTCTTCTTGTAATTTACAATTTCTAAGTACAGGTAAAATTTTGAACAATCATTTCAATCTTTTAATCTTTTTCTTCGAAAGAAAAATCCATTAATAAATGACGAACCCCATTAGGTCTAAGCTATGGCTTAAACCTGACTTGAGGGAGCACCTGTGGCTTCCTGCTGTCTAGGCTCCTCCTGTCCATTTCCCAGTGGGTAGGGTATAGCTATGGTCTTGCCCAGGTAGGGAAGCCCCATCTTTGGTTGCCCCACCTACCCATTTTTATCTAGCCAAAAAGGAAAAAAAAAAGAGAAAAGATGAACCCCATTAAATAGATGATAGGACTGGGCTAAGGCAGTAATCTTGACTGAGATTAGAACAAGCTTGAGTTGAACCTGTCTTGAATTATCAACAATAGTCAACCTTTTCTAATTTAAATCACATGCTTGATCGTAGAAAATTCATGAAGACAATTTTTAGCGCTGTCATTGCATTTCGATTCTGGTAAGTTTTTCTGTGCAGCATTTTGTGTTAGGGTTTGGAGCAGGTAACATTTCCTTTAGTAATGTATAATTGTGAGAAGTTACATTGGATTTGTACAACCATTAAAAATCAGAATGCATTTTAGTGTAGACTTCACTCAAATGTAGTGCAAGGAAATTTCTGACTGCCAAGTGAACTCAAACTGTAATGGCTAGAGCAAATTTTGCTTGTGATTTGCTGAGTTTGGATCAAAATTATTGAGTCGTGACTCTTGGTTATTTTGAAAAAACTGAATGGATTTTGTTGGGGGTTGAAAAATATATCTATGTAGAGAGAGAGAGAGAGATGAAGTGAGAACTTTTGTGAAGAGGGAGAGAGATGGAGAACTTTTTTAGTGAAATATTCAACATACGATTTTAAAGGAATCACTGCCCCCAGAATAATCCATTTGGGAGTCCAAGGTTGAGATTTTGTCATATCAACATTATCATTCATCCTTTACAACATTTATCAGGTTAGTATTTACCAGATTATCACATTTTAAACCTAACTTTTTCTAGTTATATTTTTCTCTTGTATAGATCCTCCGTACTGGGGTAATATCCCTTTTGATTGAATAAATTGTTATCTTACTAGTAAAGAATTGATAAATACTTTTGTTGTAAAATATCAACTATTTAATTCAAAAGCAATGGTTTAGATTTGAAGAAATCTACATGATAGAATTAGGCTTACTCATAAAAATTAGTAAAAAATTGTAATGGTGCTATTTGGAGGATCCTGATGTAAAAGTGAACTTTGCCTCTAATATTGTAACTAAATGGTCTTGATGCCCATTATTTGTTTTCTAAGGGTTTTTTGTGTGGTTGAATCCCTTGGAAACATAATGGTCTTGCACCCTGGTTGCACTTTTGATGGACAACTACTTGTCAAAATAGAATAAGTTTGTTTTCCTTCCTGTCATCTAATTACTTGATATTTTATTTTCCATTGGGGATCTTGTCATCCATCAGTAATGGAAACACAAAGCCAGGTAGAAGAAGCAGAGGAGAGAAAGATGCTTCCGCCCACATCTGGAACTTTTGAAGATCGTGAAGACCTTATTAAATACGTTCGTGACTTTGGAGCTAATCAAGGATATGTGGTTACTATCAAAAAGTCTAGGAAGGATAGAAGAGTGATCCTTGGTTGTGATAGAGGAGGTGTTTATCGTAATAGGCGTAAGATTGATGAGAGTAAACGCAAGAGAAAAGCTAGTTCACGCCTTATAAATTGTCCTTTTGAAGCCATAGGTAAGAGGGAAGATGACGTCTGGGTACTAACCATAAAAAATGGGGAACACAACCATGAACCATTAAAAGACATGTCAGAACATCCTTATAGTCGTCGCTTTACTGAGGAAGAAGTCAGGCAAATCAAACTTATGACAGAAGCTGGTATTAAACCTCGTCAAGTGCTTAAGACTCTCAAGCAAAGTAATCCAGAGCTGCAGTCAACGCCAAGACATTTGTACAATCTCAAAGCTAAGATCCGCCAAGGAAATCTGTCAGGTCAGAAATTTACTTAAGCTTTTTAAATCAAATAGATCATGCAGAGGCTGGGATTTGTAGATTTGTGTGGAATGCATCATGCTGAATTGTAGGTTCTGTACTATCATGGCCTCATGATTGGAAAGTAGTGCCCAAATCTTTTTTTTTTTTTTTTATTATCGGCACCAAGTGTCCAGGAATAGTGTCAATCCGCCCTTGGCTAGGAGTTTCTCACAAGTGCACATCGTATAATTGAAGGAAAAAAATCCCCCAGTCCGATGACCCGTAGAGATTGTTTGCACCCAAGGGGATTTGAATCTTAGACCTGTACCCCCAAGCCCAAGGCCTTTACCACTTGAACCAATCCCTAGGGGTTAGTGCCTTAATATGACTGTAGGTTTAATGAATATGATCGATGTTGGGGGATAGGTGTGGATTGATTAGGAATTAAATGGCAATATTCTTTTTTAATTGAAGGGAGTAACTTGCAAGTTCAGTGAAGCTAGATAAATGATTCATAGTACGCTAATTTTTTTTCGAATGCCTACATTGATCGCACTGGTGGGACTTTTTTATGGAGGGTCCAAGGTTCATCTTCTTCATTTTGGTTGCATAAACCAAGCATGGGATTGGAGCTTCACTATTATTGGTTATAGATATTAGGCTCTGTGTCTTTGAATGCTTAAAAGGCATGTGCATTTTAAATGACTAGTAGGCTTGAAAGTTGGCATTTTGTATAGTTAGGGTGAAATATTTGACTAGACAGGAAGTGAAAAATATCCCGAGGATATCTCCTTTCGTCCACCCCAATAATTTTGTCAATTCAGTAGTTTTATAAAATTTAGTTGATAAAAAGTGTTTTGCAGAGAGATGTTTTAAGTCATGGAGACCCAATAGATCTATGATTGTGGACTCAAATGCTGCTCCAGCCGGAGGTTCAAAGCAAAACAACAACAAGCCGGTAAGTTCCAAAGTGAAAAGAAAATGGTGATGTGGATAGGTTTCCTTTTCTGTATCTGGTTTCTAGTTTTTTATAGGTATGTGTCTGGTTCCTAGTTGTATTTCCTCTCAGTTTCTTTCTGCTTTCCATTGAATGTATTGAAGAATTCAACTCATCTGAAATTTAAATGTAGTTGAAGGTTCCTAATTTTATTGGAGGAAAATTTGTGGATTCACAGGGGAGTGCACTGATTGACGTTTTAAATCCTGTAAGCCCATAAAATTCTGTAGTCGAACCTTTATTTTCTTATTGATATAGTTGGTTCCATGAGCGGTGTTTTAATACCGTAGGTGTCTTAATTAGGCAACACAAGAGGTTGTTTCTCAAGTTCCTTTAACTACCAATGAAGAGTTCAAAGCTGCTGTTGCTGCAGCAGAGCAAGCTTTTCCTTCGTGGAAAAACACGCCCAATGCCACTCGCCAACGGATAATGTTCAAGTTTCAGGAGCTCATCCATAGAGATATTGTGAGTTTATTGCAAGTTGATTTGTTTGTTTACACTTTTGAACTTGTGTATTTTAATTTGGTTGACACGATATGTCTTATTCTCAGGATAAGCTTGCTATGAATATTACAATAGAACAGGGTAAGACGTTGAAGGGTGCACGAGGTGATGTGCTCCGTGGCCTAGGTTTGTCACTGCATACAAGTCTTGCAGTTTCTTTCCTCATTTAGCAACAATGATTTAAGCTCGGATCATATGCTCATGATGAGCTCATGACCTCATTCCCTTTCTCTTTTGCTTGTAGAGGTGGTTGAACATGCTTGCGGGATGGCAACTCTACAAATGGGGGAGTTTGTTCCAAATGCATCTAATGGTATTGATACATACTGCATTAGAGAACCACTTGGTGTTTGTGCAGGGATCTGTCCCTTTAACTTCCCTGCAATGATTCCCTTGTGGGTATGCCTGCTACTCATCCGGGGCTCTTTTATTTGGTCCTTTTTTGGTTTAATTAATGAACAACATTGATATCCACCTTTTTCTCTATGTTGCTATTGAAATGGAAGGGGTTGAAGTAGGTTAGAGATATAATTAAATATCTGTGACTAATTCATGCCCCTCCCTTCTTTGAATACTAGAACTGTTTATTTTATGGTATGTTCTAAAAGAGAGAGAATAGAAGTTGAATTAACTTCAGCAAAACTCGGAACTTGGAAATAGGACTCTAGATTGAGTGATTTTTGTTATATAATGTGGAAATCCGGATAAATATGGAGATGGAGTAATTAGTGGTAGATATCGAGATAAATGTGAAGTAATTTATGGTAGATTTTATTTAGGAAGTATCTGGTTTTTGTCAATTAGTTAGGCAGATTTCCTGCTCTTATTTTAGTAAATGTTTTCCTTCTTTGATATTTCTCTTGTATCTTAAATAGAGATCACTAGCATGTACAGAAATATACTAAAAGATTACTCTGATTTCATGGTATCAGAGCTAGGTTTTTTCTAAACCTAGCTATCAATGACGGAAACTGCCATCAACGGCAAAGGGTCAATGACCTATGAAACTCACGATAGTGAAACAGAAGCTATCTCCACCATGGGTTCAACTGGACTTGATAATTCATCCTTTCAACTCATGGTGGAGAAGCTGAATGGGAAGAATTTTCGTGAATGGGAGCAATCAATTAAGCTCGTAATCAACGACAAAGGAAAATTGGGATACCTTACCAGTGAGACCAAAAAGCTAGTCTCAACTGACGCTTCCTCCCTAAAAAAATGGAAGTCAGAAAATTCAATGGTGACTGCTCGGCTTGTAAATTCCACGAAGCCCTCCATCGGCAAGACCTATCGATTCTTGCCTTCAGCAAAAGATGTCTGGGACGCTATCCGTGAAACATATTTTGATGTTGAAAACTCCTCCCAAATATTTGAGATTAAGACTCAGCTATGACAGATGAAGCAAGGGGAGAGGGAGGTCACAGATTATTACATGGAGATGACAACCCTCTGCCGATAGTGTGCGATACAAAAAGCGACTTGAAAATGAAAGAGTTTTTGAATTTCTTGTAGGTCTTAACCGAGACTTGGATGATGTTCACGGAAGAATTCTTAGCCGACGTCCCCTGCCTTCAACATGCGAAGTCTTCTCGGAGGTGAGGTGAGAAGAAAATAGGTGTAAGGTGATGCTGATGCTGAAGGAGATTGTCTTTGTTGGACGTACTGGACTTGAGATGTCTGCCTTGGTGTCTCGGGGCTCTCTTGTTGGATCAGGTTCAAGACAAAAGAAGGGACGTCCTTGATGTGAGCATTGCCGAAAACTTGGACACACAAAACTCACATGTTGGGGGATACACAGGAAACCATTTGATTGGAAACCAAGGCATAACAACCGAAACCGTGGTTGCCAAGCTGCTGTTGATCATCAAGCCGAGCAACCTCAAGGGGAAAAGAGTAAAAATCCCACTCCAAGCAGTGCATTTAATGTTGAACAGTTGGAGCAACTCTATAAAATAATTTCTACCCTTCATGCATCGGGTTAGTCCTCCACGAGTGTCCCTTTTGGTTCTTTGGCACACAAAGGTAATTCTTTGAAAGCCTTAAGTACCACCTTTCGGCACAAAACTCCTTGGATTATTGATTCTGGTGCTTCTGATCATATGACTGATTCTTATCAACTTTTCTCCTTATACTCACCTTGTGCTGGAAATCTGAAAGTTAAAATTGCAGATGACTCACTCTTATCTGTTGTAGGCAAAGGGAGTTTCCAAATCTCTGACTCTATAACACTAGAATCTGTTCTTCATGTCCTCTAATTTATCATGCAATCTGTTTATCCATTAGCCAGTTGACAAGAAATTCCAATTGCTCGGCTAAATTTCTTTCCTCTTATTGTGTCTTTCAGGACCTATCATCGGTGAAGACGATTGGTAGTGCTAAGGAGTGTGAGGGGCTCTACTACTTTGAGGAGGCTAATGTGAGCGAACAATGTCAAATTGCTTTTTTTGATAAGTAAGAAACTTTATTGATTGAATGAAACTAGGCACAGCCCATGTATACAAGAAGTATACAAAAGAGACACCTAATTACATTCTAGAAAGTTGAAAAGAAAGCGAGAACTCATGGGCATTCCCTCCCTCTTATACAATAACAGCAAACCATTGAACTAAAGAAAATACAAAAAAATTCCATAATTCCCCCATAGTTCTCTCATTGTTGTTGAAGCACCTTTCATTGCGCTCCATCCAAATGCACCACAAAAGACACAAAGGAACCATCCTCCATGTCGCTGCTAGTTGGGAGCAATGATGCTTCCTATTCCAAAATGCTAGAAGATCCACCACACTCTTGGGCATGATCCAAGACAACCCAGTCGACTGAAAATACCTGCCCATAATTCCCTTGCCATCTCACAATGCAAAAAAAATATGCTCAATCGATTCGCCATTGCTTTTACACATGTAGCACCACTCCATCACAATCACACCACGTTTCCTTAAATTATCAGCCATCAAAATCTTTCCTAAAATTGTGGTACAAGTAGAAAAGGCAACTTTAGGGGGTACGGGGACTCTCCAAATACCCTTCCAAGGAAAGCCATTGGGCTGGTGTGCTGCCAACACTTTATAGAAAGATTTAACTGAAAATTTTCTGCTCCTCGAGTGTTTCTACAACATTCTATCTCGCCCATTTAATTATAAAAAAAAAACATTCTATCTCGCCCATTTTCTCCTATCTTCTTGGAATAAAGAAAGCTGTAAAAACCTGCTGTTTCATCCACCTCCCAATCCTATGCGTTTCTGGATAAGATCATATTCCAATGTACATTACCGTTATTTTTGTTTAAGTCTCTATCAAAAAATGTACATTACCGTTAGCTCGACTCATTACATCCGAAACAGTGGCTTGCTGATTTGCCGCCAATCTGAATACTCCAAGAAAAACAAAAAATAAGGCTCTCTCACCACATCAGACATCAAAACAAAAGCTGATTCTTGTACCCTCTCCCACCTCAAAATCAGTGTGTTTTACGAACACCTTCCACAATTTTCTAATAAATTTCTAGAGGCTCACCCCATAAGTACTCCTACCCTCCTTGGAACACCAACCCCCCCAATCACAACCATACTTCCGATCAATAACCAATCTCCATAGCGATTTCCCTTCCGATTGGAATCTCCATAGCCACTTCCCAAGGAGAGCTTTAAAAAAGAATAAATTACGCACCCCCAAGCCTCCCATCTCCTTCGGGCAGCACATTTTTTGCCAGCTCACTAAGTGGAATTTTTGCTCTTCTCCCATGCCACCCCACAAGAAGGCCCTAAATAGTTTTTCGATCCGATTGGCCACACCCACCGGTAAAGGGAATAATGAGAGAAAGTATATAGGAAGATTTGAGAGAGTACTTTTGATGAGAGTTAGTCTCCCCCCATTTGATAGATAGAGCCACTTCCAACCCGCCAATCTTTTTTTCTACATTTTCTACCACACCATCCCAAATATTTTTTGCTTTGAAAGAGGCTCCCAAAGGTAATCCGAGGTATTTCATAGGAAGAGAGGCCACTTTGCACCCCAACAACTCTGCTAGATGGTTGATATTATCCACCTCCCATATGGGACCAATTTTGACTTTCCCAAATTTACCTTGAGCCCCGAAATGGCTTCAAAGTACAAAAGAACAGCCCTTAAAGCTTGAAGCTGTCCACTGTTAGCATCACAAAAAATTAAGATGTCATCCGCATACAACAAGTGGGAAATGGAGAACGCACCTGTTTTAGGATTACCCACTGAAAAACCAGCAATAAAACCTCCCCTTACCGCCGCCTCCAACATGCGACTCAGTGCCTCCATCGCGAAAACAAAGAGAAAATGAGATAACGGATCCCATTGTCTCAAGCTCCTCGAACTCTGAAAAAATCCACAGGGTTGGCCATTAACTAAAACAGAAAATTGAGCTGTAGATACACAATGTTTCACCCGACTACACCACCTATCACTAAAGCCACACCTCCTCAGCATATAAATCAGAAAATCCCAGCACACATGATCATAGGCCTTTTCCATATCCAACTTGCATAAGACTCCCGAAATACTATCCCTCAACCGGCTGTCCAAGCACTCGTTCGCTACCAAAACTGAATCCAAAATTTGCCAGCCACATACAAAGGCATTTTGAGGCTTGGAAACACCTTTTCTTTTGCAACACCTCTAAAAAAAATTTCAAGAATTTTTCCCTACCTCTCGTCTCAAGTCAAGTGTATCTCTCAAAGTGTTTGATTGTACTGCTTTTGTCCATGTTCATGATCACCATCGGAATAAACTAGACCCTAGAGCTCTTAAGTGCATTTTTATTGGCTATTCTCCTACCCAAAAAGGCTACAAATGCTATGATCCAGCCACAAAAAAAATGTTTGGTAGCCTTGATGTTACTTTCTTTGAGACCACTCCTTACTTCCAAAAGCCCTCTCTTCAGGGGGAGAATTTGAGTGAAGCTCGGCCTTGGGATTTTCTGGACTTCAATCTCTCTATTGCTGAATCTGTCCCAAACATGCCTGTCCCACATGTTGTTAAACCACTCCTTTCTAAGCTGCCAGTTACAGAATAAAACTTAAACTTAGGGGGAGATGCAAAAAAACAAAATGACAAGGAGATACTTGTTTATTCAAGGAAGCCAAAATTAAGGTACAAGGAGAATCTCACACTTGAGGCACCAAGAGAGTTGGAACCGATGATAGATCCAAGCAACCATGAGTCTCTTTCCAATCCCGACCAGTAATAGCTCAAAATTGTCATGAGTTCTCCTCTAATAAATCTGAGCCTACTGGTATTGATTTACCTATTGCTCTCAGGACACAAACTCGGTCATGTACTCTCTATCCTATTTCAAAATTCATGTCTTACAATACTTTGTCTACAAGGTGTTGTGCCTTTACTTCTAACCTTGATAGTATAAAAAGTCCAAAGAATATTCAGGAAGCCTTGGAGATTCCTAAATGGAGAGAGGCAGTTATGGAAGAAATGCGGGCCTTGAAAAAAAAAATGAAACTTGGGATGTGATGAATTTGCCAAGAGGGAAGAAACCAGTGGTTTGCAAATGGGTTTTCACTGTGAAATATAGAGATGATGGGATAGTAGAACGGTACAAAGCCTATCTTGTTGCAAAGGGCTTTACACAAACCTATGGCATTGACTACTCCGAGACGTTTGCACTTGTGGCAAAGTTAAATACAATTCGGGTACTCATCTTTGGTAGCTAACTTGGATTGGCCACATCAACAACTTGACATTAAAAATGCATTTCTAAATGGTGAATTAGAAGAAGTTTTCATGATAGTACCACCAGGTTTTTGTAAGAAGGGTGAAGAAAACAAAGTATGTAAACTCAAGAAATCCCTGTATGGACTCAAGCAGTCTCCAAGTGCATGGTTCGATAGATTTGCAAAGGTGACAAAGGGTCAAGGATATCGGTAGGGACAATCAGATCATACTATGTTTTTCCAGTAGTCCATAGATGGAAAGAAAACAATTCTGATTGTATATGTTGATGATATAACTTTAACTGGAGATAATCTAGTGGAGATGGAGAGGTTGAAGTAAAAGAGCTGGGACAAATGGGGTACTTCTTGGGAATGGAAGTTACTGTATCAAAGAAGGGATTGTCTCTTAGAGCAAGTATGTTCTTGATCTCCTAACCGAAACTGGCATGCTTGGTTGTAAACCAAGTGACACTCCCATCGAAGTAGGAAAAAGAATAGGAGAATTTGGAAGACATGTTGAAAAAGAAAGATATGAGAGATTAGTTGGCAAACTAATCTATCACATACTTGACCTGACATTGTATTCGCAGTGAGTGTGGTGAGCCAACACATGCATTCACCAAAGGAAACTCACCTGGAAGCTGTGCACAAGATCCTCAGATATCTCAAGGGTTCTCTGGGCAAAGGACTATTCTTCAAAAAATGTGAAAGTAAGGAAGTAGAAGTCTTCATAGATGCTGATTGGGCAGGTTCAGCAGAGGATAAAAGGTCCACCACAGGGTATTGCACCTTTGTATGGGGAAATTTGGTAACTTGGAGAAGCAAAAAACAGAATGTAGTGGCCAGAAGTAGTGCTGAAGCTGAGTTTAGAGCAGTTGCACAAGGGATGTGTGAAGGACTGTGGTTATGGAAACTCTTGGAAGAACTACACGGCATAGTAAAATTCCCTATCAAACTCCACTGTGATAACAAAGCAGCCATTAGCATCTCTCTCAATCCAGTTCAAGCATGTAGAAGTGGATAGACATTTTATCAAGGAAAAGGTTGAAGAAGGAACCATCTGTATGACTTATGTTCCTACAAAAGAGCAAACAGCGGACATCTTCACCAAAGGGCTATCTAGACAGTTTTGATGATTTCCTCTGCAAGTTGGATATGATCAACATTTATAATCCAACTTGAGGGGGAGTGTGGAAATCCCGATAAATCTGGAGATGGAGTAATTAGTGGTAGATATTGAGATAAATGTGAATTAATTTGTGGTAGATATTCTTTAGGATGTTTCTGGTTTTCTATCAATTAGTTAGGCAGATTTCCTGCTCTTATTTTAGGAAATTCTTTCCTTCTTTGATATTTCTCTTGTATCTTAAATAGAGATCACTAGCATGTACATAAATATACTGAAAGATTACTCTGGTTTCATATAACTCTTGTTTGTGTTCTGGGAAAAGAAAATGGAAAGAAACTCATGTTCAAAGGTGTTGAGTGAGTTTGCAGATGTTCCCAATTGCAGTCACTTGTGGCAATACCTTTGTCCTTAAACCATGTGAAAAAAACCCAGGTGATTGTCAACAATTTTATTTTTCTGTTTGTCTTCTCTTACTTTGATTCTCTATGTTAATTAAAATTTTTGGAGAAACCACCCTTTATTTGATGAAGTTAATTCAGTTTATACATGAACTTGATTATGTCTATTCCTAATAGGATTAATAGTCGCTGTTATCTGTGAAAGCACTTGTGTGTGCTATATATTTTTTTTGATAAGTTGTGTGGGCTATATTGTAAGCAATGTTCTTTAGGATTCAGTTCATTGTTTTACCGCCTGTCTAAAAAGTTTGGGTTCGTAACAAGGCTCACACTTAGACCGATAGGAATTACAAAATGGGGTTATATCTCAGGTTGATTCAAAGTTTTAAACAGTTGTTTCTGAATTGCAGCTGTTGTGGAACATCATTAACAATGAATTTTGTTCATGTTGCGTCACTTTGTATGGTCCAATACAATATTATTAATTGGTTAGGTATAAGTTTTGTTCTCAGGTCAATATTTGCTAAGTTACATGGTATTAAGAAAGACTGTAAAGTTGGCTGAGCTGCTGGTTATTTATGTATGATGAGTAAATTAGTATTCTATTTCAGCGAATGATTGAGCTATTCACTAGGTATGCATGCGTGTATAGACATATGTCTGTAGGCAGTACAACTGCTTGTACCTTGGATTAACTGGTAAGTGATGCAATGGAGTTTGGCAATTCTAAGATTCTTAACAAGTGTGGTGAGGAAAAAAAAGCAGAAATTGAAACTTAGTTAACTTTTATATTTTGTGTATTGATGATTTATGCAGAGTACATTTCCAGTCATAATGTTGGTTGGGACCAGTGTTTTGTATTATATAGTTATTTGGTCTTGTGCTATTCTTAAATGCCATCCTCCTGTTTCCCATATTATTTTGTTACTGATGCACTTTACTGCATCCTTTCTTTTTTTTTTTTTAATCAGTAAAAAGTAATATGAATGAGAATAGGCATAACCCATGTACACAGGGAGTATACAATAGAAAACACCTACATACATTCTCAAAACGCTAAATTAGAGACGAGAACTGATGTACACTATTTCCATTAAGGACAATGGCTGAAAACCATAGGAGTAAAGTGTGAATGAAAAAATTCTGAAGCTCCGCCATTGTGCGATCTCTATCTTCAAAGCACCGTACATTCTCAAAACGCTTCTTACTGTTATTGTAATATTATTTTCGTTACAGGGGCTGCAATGATGCTTGCTGCACTAGCCATCGAGGCTGGTTTGCCTGATGGTGTCTTGAATGTTGTTCACGGCACTCATGTAAGCTTTTTCTCTTTAAACCTCTTCTATATGAATTTTTTGATTGGCATGACTCTTGCACCCTAGGACATTGAACCCATGACCTCATCCTTCACCCCTTTTTCATTATCATTCACACAAAAAACTGCTTTATATTCATGTTATATGCATTTTTTTAATAAATCTTCATTAGGAACCAAGCACTCGGGATATATACAAGAGTGATACCTATCTAGAAGGAGAAAAAGATACTCTAAAATCATATGAAATTCTAAGACTTTCCAAAGAAATTAGTATACATAAATAAAGTTTTGAGCCCCTTTCTTTTGCTCCCCCCGCCCCCAGGGTCAGTTGTTCGTCTGTGCTTTCATCAAAGATTCTGTCATTCATTTCCTTCTAAATACACCGAATGAGGCAAGTAGGAACCATTTTTCACGCAACAGCAATTTGCGGGCTACTGCCTAATCTTCTCCAGAAATAATAAAAAAAGGTCCTCAATTCTTCTTGGCATGCTCCACAGCCAAACCAACTGGATTGAAGAAGTCACTCCAAAATGCACCAACATTCTTGCAATGGAGTATGATGATTAGCAGACTCACCACTTCTCTTACACATGCAACACCAATCAATCACAACGATTGGTTTTCCTTAAATTATCCACAGTAAGAATCTTTCCTAGAGTTGTTGTTTAAGCCAAAACAGCAGCTCTCAACGGGACATTAGTCATCAAATGCTCCTCCAAGGAAATAGGTTATTATCACGAGAAATGGAAATATTATAAAAAGAGCAAACATTGAACGCTCTCCTCTCTTGTAAGGGTTCCAAAGAATCTTATCTTCCCCTTGGTCTGATTGAATAAATTCACTAAAGACACTTCCCAATTTGGGGATGATTTAGTAGTAGAGGCTATTGTGGCCAGTGAACACTTCACCCTCATAATGAGAAACAAATCTTGTAAAATGCATTTCCATCAAGTGCATGTTTGTTGTGGGACTTTCTCACCCATCTTCAATTGTTCAAAGCAACGAGATCACCTGAACCCATCTACCAGTTTATTAGTTCCTGCAGACTTGATCTCTGAAATGCCCCTTATTATAAGTTGTCTCAAATTCTGTGAGGTGTGATAAGTAGAGAATTAAGGGTAATGACTTCAGTGCAATTGGGGATTTAAGTTAGTGGGGTTTGGAAAATTGTGGTTTTCAGCCCGACTAGTGCCTTCAGCCTATGGTGTTCTTCTCTTGTGGGGGAAGTTATATGGTTAGAAGAAGCCGCTTAGAGGAATGAGGGAGTTTCTTCCAAGAGCTGGTTCAGTTAGTTGTATTCAGGGCCAGAATTTGAATGTATCTTACTGCACAGATACTGCACCTTTTATTTGTGAAATTTTCCATTATTTTCTCTACACATTGACATTAACCTTTGTGCGAAACCACATAAGGTTGTCTTATGTGAGTGATTTGTTTATTTAGTGTTTTCTTTTGAATTTGTCTATCATCTCTATATTAATTTGGCATGATATTTCTCTTTCCACATGATTTGTCTTTTTTGTGCCTCAGAAGTATTGGAATATTGATGCAATTGTAACATTATATACAACCCCTAGGGGTTGGCTCAAATGGTAAAGGCCTTGGGCTTTGGTTTATGCTCTCCCCAGGTCTAAGGTTCAAATCTCCTTGGGTGCAAACAATCTCTAAGGGCCATCGGACTGGGGGGTTTTTCCCTTGAATTACCTAAGTTGCACTTGTGGAAAACTCCTTGCTGACAGTCTGTGCACCCCAGGGATTAGTTGGGATGCTGTTCTTGGACACCCGGTGCCAATCAAAATAACATTATAACATTATGTGACAAGTTTAAAAACTTTTATATTCTCTACATTTTCCTCTGTACCCTTTTTCTTTTCTATGTCAAGATGTATACTCAATTACAATTTAAAGGTCCAGTTAGGTCATTAATTTATCCCTGACGTTTTATTATTTTTTTAACTGGAGCAGGACATTGTTAATCAAATATGTGACGACGATGATATAAAAGCAGTATCGTTCTTTGGTTCAAATGCAGTAAGTTTGTCCTCAAGGGTACTACAGTTTTACCAATACATACACATGCTTATGCAATGCTTGAAGATATTTTGAGTAGACATTTTATACACCCACACATGCGCATGTTAAATTTTGGGGATCTTATTGGATTTATTTTGGCAAAATTTTCCATATGCAGTCCTATTGACTCCTGTGTAATCTGCTTTGAAGTTGATGAGTGATGTTTGTTGCTCTGTTTGGTTTTTGTGGATATGAAATGGGCATATATTAACTTTGGGGATTTTATTGCATTAGTTTTGGCGAAAGTTCATGTTGTAAGTATACCATCCTATTGTCTTCTTGTAATTCTGCTTTGAAGTTGATGAGTGATGTTTGTACACCCTGATTGGTTCTAGTGTATATTCTATACATAAAGAGCAATGCTTGTCTGCTTATATAAAAGAGGATGTAAAATTGAGATCAGGATTAACGTTTGTATCTTCATTGTGGAAGGAAGTTGTTCTTCATTGTGGAAGGAAGTTGTTGACTCTAGACATGGAGGTGCTTGGGGTGGTTGGTGCACTAATGGGAGGGGGGGGGGGGGGGGGGGGTATGGTGTGGGTTTGTGGAGATATATTAGGTGGGGATGGCAATGTTTCGAAAACAATATCCGATTTGTGGTTGGACAGGGCACTAGAATTAGGTTTTGGCAGGATGTTTGGTGTCGAGAGCGCTCTCTGGAGAGGGCCTTCCCAACTCTCTATAGTATTGCGGCTAATAGGGAGGCTTCGGTGGTGGATCTGCTTGTGTTTGCCCAAGGCTCTCATCAGTGGAATATTCTATTCACTCGGGATAACCATGATTGGGAATTGTCTACCGTTTCAGAATTTTTCAGCTTGATATACTCATCAAGAAGATTAATGGCACAGGGTGATAGGATACAATGGAGGTGCAGTGGCAGCAAGAAGATCACAGCCAAGACATATTATAAAATATTGGCATCACAAGGTAATGTATCTTTCTCGTGAAAAAAGCATTTGGAGGTCTCGCGCACCTTCCAAAGTGGCTTTCTTTGTGTGGACTGCTGCCCTTGGGAATATTCTAACCACGGATAACTTAAGGAAGAGGGGGGGGCCTCATTGTGATGGATTGGTGTTATTTGTGCAAAAAACAGGAGAATCAGTGGACCATCTATTACTGCATTGTGAGGTGACAAGAGAGCTGTGGAATGGTATATTTAGTTGAGTGGATGTTGCTTGGGTTATGCCGGCAAAGGTGGCTGACCTGCTTGCTTGCTGGAAGGGTCTCCAAGGTTGTTCCCAGGTGGTCCCAGCATAAAAGATGATCCTGTTGTGCATTATGTGGTGTATTTGGATGAAAAGGAATGCACGGAGCTTCAGAATTTTTTTTCTACATACTTTACTCCTATGGTTTTCAGTCATTGTCCTTAAATGGAAATAGTGTGCATGATTTCTTATCTCTAATTTAGCATTTTTAGAATGTATTTAGGCGTTTTCTTTTGTATACTCCCTATGTACATGGGCTATGCCTATTTTCATTCATAGCAATGAAACTTCTTATATAAAAAAAAAAAAAGATCTTACATTTCCCCAGAGACTATTCTACTGAGATATCATACCTGGTAGTGTTTTTCAGTTTTTTCCCATCATTTCAGTCTTAACCATTATATGTTTGTGCAAACACCCTCAAATGTTGTCACATAAAGCAAGTGCAGGATTAGTTGACTCTCATGTTTTTAAAATTCACGCATATATAGAGCATGTGGAGATATATTTATGCATATATATTATCTATTCGCTTGTTCACCTACAGATAAAAAAAAATTTATTCGCTTGTTCACCTGTTGTTCAGGCTGGAATGCACATATATGCCAGGGCAGCTGCTAGAGGAAAACATGTTCAGGTGAACACCCCCTTTTCATCTCTCTCTCTCTCTCTCTCTCAGGTTCTTTCAACTTTGGTTAGACCCAGTTGAAAACTGTAAACCCACCATTTGGCTACGTCACTGATTGTTGTGTTAACTCTTTAGTCCAATATAGGAGGCAAAAATCACGCAATCATTATGCCTGATGCTAGCGTGGATGCTACGTTGAATGCTCTTGTGGCTGCTGGCTTCGGTGCTGCAGGACAGCGGGGCATGGCACTCAGCACAGCTGTTTTTATCGGAGGTTCAAGGCCATGGTATTATGATTCAATTGCCTCAACTTTTCTTTATGGTTTGGCATTTCCAAGTTTTAAGCTTCGATTGGGTGCTTGCTTTCATAAAGAATCATCATCAATTTTCAGACTTCAGACTCAAGTGGTCATAGTTCTAAATTAGTCAGTCTTTTTCATTTATGAAATTATAATAGTTTCCAAGGGTCTCTTCCAATTCTCCAGTCCACTTAATAGGGTTTGGCAAATCTTTGTCTTACAAAAATGATGTCTGTGGGTCTGTACAGGGAAGAACAACTTGTGGAGCGTGCCAAAGAACTTAAAGTAAATGTAGGAGCAGATCCGAGTGCGGACCTTGGTCCACTTATTACTAAAGAGGTGCAAGCATAGCCCCCAAAAAGTTTCCTCATCCATCTACAATATAGATGTATTTATTACATTCTGAGTTTGGTTTTTATCAAAGTAATGCACTTATTGTTGCCACTTATTGTTGCCTAGCTGGTTGCTAGTGCATACTGTGTTCATTTTAAGTTATGTAAGATACTCAATTTTTTCTTTTACTTTTTCATTCTTGATGTGTGTTAAATTTTGCAGGCAAAGGATTGCGTATGCAGATTAGTACAATCTGGTGTCGAAAGTGGTGCTAGAGTGCTGCTTGATGGGAGACATGTTGTGGTAGGATTTCTTTATGCTCTCCAAGACAAGCTAACTGTTGCTATACCAAACCTTGTTTAATACCTCCTTTTCAAATTTAGCTTTACTGCAGTTGCGCGAATCCTCTTGCATCAAATTTTCTTTATTGGAGTTAGAAAGAAATGTGGCCTATTGGTGTCAATAATGCTACTTTTCTCAATTTCAGTCTATTGCAAAAATTCTTGAACGTTTACTGTGAGATTT
Organism: Juglans microcarpa x Juglans regia; assembly: GCF_004785595.1. Taxonomy (NCBI): domain Eukaryota; kingdom Viridiplantae; phylum Streptophyta; class Magnoliopsida; order Fagales; family Juglandaceae; genus Juglans; species Juglans microcarpa x Juglans regia. The sequence continues at coordinate 22,429,720 of NC_054601.1, read as the reverse complement.
GGTTGTGGTTAAAGTCTTATGGGTTTCAGCAGTTGCATTCTTTACACAACCATGATTAAAGAAGGATGATTCTGCAAATTTACTGGTTGTTGGCAGCTCTTGGTCATAATGGAGTTTCATTCCAATGTAGGGAAATGATGGATTTTCTAGTTGTCCAAATTGTAGGCTCCTTCAATGCTCACAATTTATAGTCATGCAGCTATGTGTATAGTGTTCATTTTTTTATCAATAATGTCATGTAATTGAAAGCACTGAGAGGTAGAACCCTAGTACACATGTACATAAAAAATGCATCCAACTAATGAGGAATAATAAACAACAAAAATCTTAAATATTGAGGCTTTTAACTGTCTCATCTTCTTCTCACGGGCTCTACCAAAAAGCCGAAAAGGCAACAACTCCATGACCCATTGGGGCATAACCCACACATTCCCAAAGGTACTAGAAATCTAAACCTATATTTCCCCAACTGAAGTATGAGATGGTCAAACCTGTCTCCGCTCTGCTTACACATACAACACTCCAAGACTACAAATGCCTCTTTCATAGACTATCCAGTGTTATTGTCTTACCTAAAGTTGCTGTCCAAGCAAAAACAGCTTCCCTCCAAGGAGCCTTAGTTATAAAATTCACATTTGAAGACCGACATTTGACATGTGAACCATTTTGATTGCATTGCTTTTTTTTAATGAAAATTAATTGATGTTTTGAGTTTAATTGGATCTTCTTTTTGGATGCTTTACAATACCATTATTATCTCTGTTAAACAGTGGTTTGGATGAGAATCAAAATGTCTTTGTGATCCCACATCATAGCAATGACCCAGAGGATTATAAGTCAGCTTAGTAATGCCACGTGTCTAAGGGGCATTGCAAGGCAATATGGGTTGTCCAAGAGTTTGCCAGGGATTTTTTAGTGGATGGAATTGCGTACAAGTAAACTGAGTCGTACATTAGATGTGACCTTGGTTGATTTGGACCATATAAATGGTTATGAGAAGTTCCAATCTTGACCATTCTTTTTAAGGTATTGCACGTCCACTTTTTTTAGAGATTTTTTAGAGGAAACTTATACGTGTGATTCTTGTGGGGAGACTGGTTGGATCCATCCTATCCTAATAGCACATTTTTTAGGATTAATTTAAAATCCTGTTTTCTTGCAAGACCCGGTTAGAGGAAAACTCTATAGAGATTGCTTGAAAGCAAAATCCTTGTTTTACGAGCTGGGGTATGTTAGCCAGATTTGATATGAACTGTTCACAATTGGGGCTTCCAGTAATTGTTTCCATTGCACAAATAAACATGGTTGTATTCTTGACACAGGGCTCAAGCAGACGCTCACCCAACATCTTCACAACCCAAATCACATGAACCTTGACATTCTTTGTCATAACAGGGAACCACAGTTCTTTTCCATTCAACACAGCTGAAAATTTTAAACAATATAAGACTGAAAACATTGATTTATTGGTCTGAACTAAGTGAGATCATGGGACCCTGGCTTGGAAAGTTCTTTCTGTTTGGTATTCTCTTTGATGCATGATGTTTTCAGAGAATTCATTTGCTTGTCATTTGCTGAGGAGTTGTGTTAATTTATTTTTTAAATATTGCGAGAGCTTGCTTTTGAAAAACGTTCAGTGAAATCTTCCAATTTAACTTTGTAGGTACGAGGATATGAGAAAGGAAATTTTGTTGGCCCTACCATCTTATGTGATGTTACAACCAATATGGAGTGCTACAAGGTATTTTTCTTCATGCTTGCAGTTCCACTTTTGTTTCCAAAAGTGAATGTATTTGGATAATTATGATCTCAGTGGAAGAAGATTAGAACCAAAGACATTGGCATATTCTTGACAGCACTGTATCTTGTGTTGAGCAGGAAGAAATTTTTGGACCAGTCCTTATTTGTATGCAGGTATGCATAATTAGGTTTCTTTCGTTTTTGTCTGTGGTGTGAGCTGGAGATTGTTTGACAACATTTCGTTTATTTGGTGACACAGGCTGACAGCCTAGAAGAGGCCATAACCATTGTGAACAAAAACAGGTACTGTTACTCCTCGCTTAGCTCCAAGGTGAATTTTATATGATGTGTGTTTCAAGGTGTCATGTTTTAAATTGACTATGGGATTATATATGAGGTACACAAAGCTTTTTCTTTTCAGTGTATATACACCAAGTTTGGCAAGTAGTGGGAGTGAATTGGTCATGTTATTGAAACTCTAGGATGAATTGCTTGTCGAAATATAGGAATCTAGTATAATATCTTATTATGGAAGCATTCGAGTGTAATTAGCATTTTTTCTTTTGTTAATCCACGTCACTTTTTCATCCATGTCAGTGGGCCATGATGTTGGATATTTGTCTCCTGATCTTTACATAACTTACTGACCGTTCGTTTCTTTTCCATCTCCTCAATTGCTGACTTCTCATGTATCTTTCCCATCCTGAATCTATAAATGTTCTAATGGTTGAACACTTGCTAATTTCGTCTTCCTTGTGGCTCCTGCATACCTTCAACTATTTCTGCCCATTGTGCAGGTCTGCAACTAATTGTATAAACTATCTAAACATGTCAGAAAAATAGCAATTTGAGTTTGGAGTATATAAGAGTCCAGGGTCTATGCTGAGACATTTTCTTCTATTGTGTTGAAATGCTATCCGAAGTACCCATTGACAATTCACAATTTTTTGGAGATATTTCACCATTACTTATTTTATATTCCTATTTTATAGGCATGGAAATGGAGCTTCCATTTTCACGACATCTGGTGTTGCTGCTAGGAAGTTCCAGAATGAAGTTGAGGCTGTGCTGGTAAGTCAACCGTTCTGTATGGCATATGGGTACCAAGAAATTTTGGTACCCCTTTCTGGCCATTGGATCTCAGTCCGCCTTATTGCTCAGTTTAAGCCAATCCTGGCTAGAATGCAGGGGGCCTGTCTATCGGCTAGTTGTACAAAACCTGAATAAAAAACGTGATTGGCTCACACGTTATTTAGAGTTGAGGAGGCCATTATTTGCAAATGTTGCATTTAAGTTTATGATTAAAACGTGTTTAGTGGAACCTGCGGTGGGATAGGGGGATACCTTGTGAGCAGCCAAGGCGGTGCCATGGGGTCTCATTCTTCTTTCAGATATGTATCTATTATTCTAACTTGCATGTCATTTTCTTACAAGAATTTAAATACGACTCAGGTTGGGGTCAATGTTCCTGTTCCAGTTCCATTGCCATTTTCTGCATTCAATGGATCGAAGGCATCTTTTGCCGGGGATCTAAACTTTTGTGGTATAATTTATTTGGTCCTCTCTCTCTCTCTCTCTTTCTCTCTCTCTCTCAATTGAGTTACATGCTAGTTTCAGTTTCTCAGTTTCTTTTGATTCTTGACTTTGCAGGGAAGGCGGGTGTGCAATTTTACACCCAGATCAAAACAGTGGCACAACAGTGGAATGATTTACCTAGCCTAAGAGTGTCTCTAGCTGCGCCTCCATCATCTGAGACTGATACAACAAGCCGAGGAGTATCTTCAGCATTTCCTGCCACTTCTGAGAGAGACTCACCTAGCCAAAGAATGTCACCAGCAATGCCTCTAGCATCTGAGAGTGATTCTCCAACCTGTGAAGTATTGCCAATTCCTCCAACATCTGAGGCGGATTTACCAAACCCTCAACTGTCATCTGTGTCTCCAACAGCGGATAGAGATTTACGAAGCCAGGAAGTGTCCATGGTCTTACCTCCAACATCCGACAGGGGTTTATCAAACCGTAAAATGTCTGTAGCTATGCCTCCATCGACAGAGAGGGATTTACCAAGTGAAGGAGTGTCAATATCGACACCCAAGTCATCTGAAAGGATATATATACCTCAGTCTCAGTGGAATGAAACTCAACCCCCAGCCTCTCAAAGGAGTGAAACTATTCCATCAACATCAGACGGGATTCATGTGCCTACATCCCAGAGGAATGCAGCATCTCAAAGAGCTGATGCTGCAATGGCCTTAACTTCTGAAAGGGTATATGGTCCTTCATCTCACGCGCTTGACAATATGGGTCCAACTTCGTGCAGGAACGACAGTGTGGCTCCAACATCTCATCGGATTGACACTACTGTGCATCCAACTTCTGACAGGGTATTCATGCTGGCAACTTCTCGCTTGAATGATGGCATGGGTCAAACCTTCCAAAGGACTAACACCAACATGTTTTCAACTTCTGAGAGGCTATACATGCCCACCACATCTCACCTGAATGACCATATGGGTTCTACATCTCGGAGGACGGATATTGCTTTGCATCCGACTTCAGAGAGGATATACATGCCTGTAACATCTCAAAGGAATGAAAACATGGCTCCGGCTTCTCAGCGGACTGATGCTGTTCCCCCCACGCCTGAAAGACTGTACATGTCTCCAATAGTTCAGAGAAACCCGGGCATGCCTCCAACGACTGAGAGGTTATATATTTCACCAACATCTCAGAGGCTGTACTCTCAAAACCATATAATTTCAATGGATGAGTTCCCCAGCCAAGGAGCGTCATTGACTTTGCCATCATCTCAAAGGATATAGGATATTACACAGTACATTTGTGTTCCGTTTTAGGATCAATGTAGACAATAATCTCATGATGCAAGCAAGTTTTTCTTCGTTTTTGGCGATACACATTTGTTGTCTTCTCTCTAGGGGAGTTGGGGAAAAGCGAGGAATGACAAATCGCCTTGTGACTGATGAATTAACTCGAATAAAACTCTTGAAAACGTTCTCCCCTCGAAAAACAACCCATTTTCCTCTCGTGAAATCTGTGGAGCTTTCCCTCTCCCTTGCCGTCTCTTCTCTCTCCTTTCTTTATTTCTATTCTTTCATTTTTCTCCTCAATTCTTATTTTTTTGTCCTAGCTTCGTTGGATATGGAGCAATCCTGCATGGAGGTAGAAGGCCTTTGGGTCATCAACTTTTCCCGAAGCAGCAGCAGCAACGACAATATATAGAGAATAAGTATCATGTAACTTTGTATCAACTACTGCAGTAATATCGAGAATGCAAGCATTATCTAGAGTGATTGGGTCACATTTGCCATCATCCATAGATCTCCCACAATAGATGCATCCACTTATATTGCGTACCGCTCTCAATTTCCACTGTCGTGTGAGGCACGTGCATTCTCACAAGTCGACATTCCTATGGGCAAAATGGCTTGCACAGTACAGTAAACAGGAAAGAATTTATACTAGTTTAGTATGAATTCAGTACAAAACAGCCATGTGGGCACTCATTCCACTGACTTCTATTTTTGTGACCATTTGACTCCTATCGTTCCTTTGAAAAGTAGATCTCATTCCTTCCCTCCACGCGAGTTTTGTTCTTATGGTTATTTTTTTGTAAATTCTCAGGTGTTATTTGTTTTGTTTCCACGGTATTTCTCTGTTACAAGTGAGGATTTTTTAATAAAACTAGGAAGGAGTCACTCTTGGACATGTGACCTCGTCTATTAAAAAAAAAAAAAAGAAGCAGCCTATAATTGACGTAATTTTATGATCACCTATTCGATAGTGTAGGGGACGCGATAGTGAAGGTGTTTAACCGCCACCTCAACGTAACTAAGAGCAACGCATACTTTCATATTGTGGGTTTCTCTTGCGTTCACAAATGATATTTGCAACACTTTTCAAATGCTTTACCAACACTAAAAGCAACGGTATTCCTCTGGTGGATTGCTTTACCAACACTTTTTAAATGATATTTGCAATCTTAGGCTGTTCAATTAAAAGTAGATAAATATGATTCATATAAAAAAATAGAGTAATGCTACATGCAGTCGTAGAGTGCACAAATGCTGCACAATCGCTTTCACTATTTAAAAATTAAATTTTTTTTTCATGTGAGTTTCATTTTTACTAATTTTTTTCAAAGAGATTGTGCGATGCTTACACATTCTGCGACTATAAATATCATTTCTCAAAAAAATAATTTTTTTAATAATGAACTGTAATTTTTTTTTCAAAGAGAGTACACAAAACTATTATCTTCCAAAGAACAATTTCTGATTTCAAGAAATGAATCCATGACACTCAATATGGGGTTCAAATGTGAAATTGGGGTCCAAAAGATGGTAATGAATCGTGGATGCGGCCCATTTGACAAGATTATGCACATTAAAATCGGCATCAATGTGAATACTAATGACTTTTAATTTAGAGACATCCTTGAGGCTCCTTAAGATATTCTTGATTATAGGAGGCTAATAGCTATTTGCAAGTTAAGAGTGAGGTGGTTATTGCCAAGGGCACGTGGCCTGATGATGCAAGACTCGTATTTTTAAAATAGAGATCATGGATTCGACTCCCCTCCCCCTAATATATCAAAAAAAAGAAAAAAAAAAAAAGAAAAAAGAGTGAGGTGGTTATTATTTATAATCATTATGACAACCAATGAGTCACCCTTAATATTACTTTATCCATACCTAGACTTTATCTTTGTTTCACAGTTAATGACACTTTTGCTCCTCATTGAGTTCATTTGTTGGGCTTCTACTTGTTTAGGCTTAGGGCTCGTTTGGATATTAGGCTGTGTTTGATTGTTGGAGTGAGTTTATTGATGGGATATACTACTTTTTCAATTTTTTATAAAAAAATTAAACTCATTTCAACCTACTTTATACATTCAAGCGTATATATCAATCTATTTACATTCAAACACATATCAATGGGACCTACAAAATATTATTATTCACATATCAACTCAGATTATCTAAGATCAACTCAGTATCCAAACGCAACCTTAATTATCTTAGAATATCTCTGTGAATATTAGTGAAATAGTTTGAGAATACCTAAAAACGATTGTGTTCCCAAATATGCCCTAGATTGTTTTTCCTAATATTTCTTTATATTTATCACATTTACACTTATTTATAAAGCATAAAAAAATTATAATATTATTAGAACATATTATTTTAATAAAAAGAAAAATAATCATGTTAAAAATTTCTCAAAATATGATAAAAAGTAAAAAGTAAAAAAAAAAAGAAAGGATGAATTTGAAGTCCTTTTTAATTTTTTATTGGGCTATTGATGTCATTTTTTCAACGGACAGATATTGTGTTCACATTAATATATGAGAAATATTCAAAGATACGAGAATATTACAAATTTAATTGTATTTAGAAAAGTATTTAAAATCAAAGAAGAAAGGAGAAATAAATAATATTTAAATAATATAGAAAAAGAATAGATAAATTGATATATGGTATATTGTAAAAGTCATTAGCTAAAATAGAAAATTAGATTTTGGTGATATATTTTAAACAACAAAAACCATCTAGAGTGCTCTCAGAGTTATGTTGTCTTTATCGGATCTGATACAATTACCAATGTACAGTTAGACTATATTTGAATATCAAGATCACCTCAATCTATTTCAAACCAATCATTGATAAGACCCATTACTTTTTTAACTTCTCATAAAAAGTTTAAATCTATTTTAATCTATTTCATACATTTAAATACATATATTAACTTATTTATATTTAAACACATTTTAATGAGGCCTACAAAACGTTACTACTCTCACATTTAAACTCAGATAATTTAAGATCACCTCAACATCCAAACACAATCTTAATCTTTTTTTTTGTCCATAACTCCTCAAATTTAAACAACTTTCGATTAAGATAATGATTGTGTGACCTCTACGTGTTGAAGTTTGATTGGCCAATACATGGTTGGTCTTTTATGTCGAGAGTTTTGCCTTCCATTTGCCCATGTGCATATGCATGTAGGGGTAAAAAAAAAAACAAAAAAAGGATGAATTAGTAAACCAGACCCAACTGGACTCAACCGGTGAGTTCGGTCCTATTCTAAATTGGTTTGGTCTGGTACCGATTCTATTTTTTTCAAAATTGGTCTGGTTTCGATTTTCCTTTTTCTAACACTAGACCCAAACTGAATCAGACCTGACCGGTTCATATAAATATATATTTTAATTTTTTTATATTATATAAAAATATTTTTATATGGTTTTTAATATTATATATCATTTTTATATCTAATATATATAATTATATATAAAATAATCTTGTATTATATGTTAAATTACTAATTAAAATAACATTAAATTTTAAAATCTTGTATAAATAATTATATATTATCACAATAATCTATAGTATTAGTAGTTTAATACAATATCACTATATATTATTATATATTATAATATATCACTATATTATATATTATAATATATCATCAATATATATTATAATATACTAAAATATATTACCACTATTGTTAACGTTGTGTTTCATATGCTTTTGGGCCAGGTTCCAGTAACTCAAGTCTTCAAAATTGGGCCTGCGAAAACGAAGAAGAAAGTAGCTGGGAGTGGGCGGCCTTAGGGCCGAGAAGTCTCCGATTTCAAAGTCAGTAGAGTATTTTGAAAGTTTGTAAATAATCAGAGAGAGCGAGAGAGTTTTTTCGTACTTGGAAATTGCTATTTATACTCGGAGTTTGGGGGGCAGATTGTGCCTCCTCCCGTGAGACCTACGTCCTTACTATTGTTCCCTTTGTCGGGGTCCTTTAATGTGGCGTGCCTCTATGATAGTGTCATTAATGTGACATGTTGCTCACGTAGTGGTGCCATTAATGCGACTGGCTTCCTGATCGCTTTATTCTGCAGGCACTATTGGCTGTCCGTCTTTGTTCCATTGTTAGAAGATCAAAGTTTACCCGTATCTTCTATTCTGCCCTGTACAAGTCCCCATGAGCAGGATGCGTCCGAGTGGCATCAGTCTTGTTCGTCCCATTAGTCATCATTGCTTACTTTCCTTTGCAGGCGAGTTGCTTCATGGGCAAGTTTGGGCCTTGGGGCTGGGTATCAGGGCGAAGCCCATTACTCTCAATTGAGCGTCTAGTGGGCTTATTAGTGAGGGGGAAATCCTCTTACAATTACCCTGCCAATTTCTATCGGATAGAATCGAAGGGAACTCTTCCTTTCCTTCCTTGATGAATCAATTTTTGCAACTACAACTATGTGGCCTTTTCTTTTCCGGGACTTGGAGTTGTGGGTTTCTTGGTGCTCACATGTTGCACTTATGCTTTCCAGCCATATCTGAGTGGCCTTTTCGTCTATGAGGCCTTGTGGCTATGCGGCCTTATGTGGTAACTTGCCGATTCACGTTGTAATTTGTTCATTGTAAGCTTGCAACTTCATGTTGTAACTTATTGCTTCACATTGTAACTTATCCATTGTAAGCTTGCGGCTTCATGTTGTAACTTGTCGCTTCACGTTGTAACTTGTCCATTGTAAACTTGCAGCTTTATGTCTTCAATAACATTATCATTTTTTGCTTTATCTTTATCTTCTGTGGCCATTTGCTTTTGGGGTCTCCCCTTTCTTTCTTTTCTTTTTTTACGGCAGGCCTGGGGGTTTTGAAGTAGGAAATTATGGGGTTCACGTCGGGCAGGGTGATTTTCATCATCCAGAGCCTTATAGTTAACCCCGCTAGCACCGAACCCATCCCCGATGACCCCACCGACCGACGACTTCCCGCTTATAATATCCTCGTTTGCCTTCATTAGTTAGTTATCCTCTTGGTGCCTTTAGCGATATCGTTGACGAGGTCGATGTCTCTCTACTTTTTCTTTGAGCCAATTTTTCTTTTTTGTTGTCTGTCTCTGAGATGCGCTTTACCTTGCCTAGTCTTTTAGTTCTTCCATTCTGCGCTGGCGTGCTTTATTTTTATATGCAACTGGAAAAAGAAATGTCATCAGCGTATGTTGGCCCTCGTCCACTGTCATCGGCTTGGAGGGGATGGAAATCCGCCTCTCCTCGGGGCCCGGGGGGGGGGGAGGCTGGGAAGTGCTGTGCTAACCCTCCTTTATGTCTCTCTGAGTAGTATTGTGGCCGTGGAGTTGAATTAAATAATTTGGGCTTCTCTTTGCTACAATGGGGGCTGAAGTAAGTATTCCGATCACCAGGAGGCCGGACCCGCGGCGCATCATAGGAGAAACAAAGCGGCCTTTGGCACAACTCATCCATTTTGTCCTCGCATGAGGTAGGTTTGTTCAGCCAGTTTGGGACTGGACCTGCTCTGACCCATTGACATTGCATATTTAATTTTTGGTTGAAAAAAAGAAGTAGGTTCTCATAACTTTATCCTTAACTTCATAGAAGTTAGACTTCGCAAACCTAAGCCCTTTAGCCTATGACCGATGTGCTTGCTACTTTTTACCATGTTGTTGATATCCGCGTTCCTTGGTGCAGCATTCGGGCAATCGAAAGACCTGGCCAGCACTCTATTGGGGAGGGGTCTAAATGCCTCAAGTCAAACCACCCTTTTATCCCCCCCTTAAAGAAGGTAATTTAGACAGCGATGTAGCTGGTCTACTCCTTCACTGCAATGGGGGTTGGGATAAGCATTCGGGTGACCGGGAGGCCGGACTCGCTCTTCGTTGCAGGAGGGACAAGATGGCCTCTGGCACGACCTGTCCCTTTTGGCCCTGCAGGAGGTAGGTTTGTTTAGGCAGTTTGGGACTGGACCCACTCCTACCCGTTGACATTGTGTATTTAATTTTTGGTTGAAATAAATAAGCAGGTTATCATAACTTTATCCATAGCTTCGTAGGAGTTAGATTTCGCAAACTTGGGCCTTTTGGCCTATGACGTGATTTGCTTGCCACTTTTTATCATGTTGTTGATGTCCACGTTCTTTGGTATAACTTTCGGGTGGTCGAAGGACTCGGCCAGCACTCCATTAAGGAGGGGTCGGAATGCTTCAAGCCAAACCACCCCTTTGCCCTGTGAGGAGGTAATTCAGACAATGATGTGGCTAGTCCGCTCTTTCACCGCTATGGGGGTAGGGGTAAGTTTTTTGGCAGCCTTGGGGCTGGACTCGCTCTCCATTGCAGGAGGGACAAGGTGACCTTTGTCTCAACCCGCTTCTTTGTTCCCAGTAGGAGGTAGGTTGTTTGGGTAGTCTATTATTAGACCTGCTCTCGTCCTTTGACATCGTAGAGAAGGGTAAGTTTGGGTCAGACTGGCACTGATCCCACACTTTATCATAGCGGAGGTTGGGGTAAGTTATTCTGGTAGTCGTGGGGCTGGTCTCGCTATATATCGCGGGGAGATGAGGTGGCCTTTGGCTCGATCTGTCTCATTGGTCTGCGAGGAGGTAGGTCGTTCAGGCAGTTTGCTATTGGACCCGCTTTCGCTTGTTAACGCTTACGAGGTAGGTAAGTTTTCGTCTTTGTGTAGCTGAGGACTACTCGTACTCTGTCGGGGAGGGGTCAGAATGCCTCAAGCCAAACCGCCCCTTTGCCTCACGAGAAAGTAATTTGGATAGCGATGTGGTTGGTCTGCTCCTTCGCCGCGATGGGGTCGGGGCAAGTTTTTTAGCAGCCTCGGGGCTGGAGCCTCTCTCTATCGAGTAAAGGACAAGGTGGCCTCTGGCTCAACCCATCCATTTGTTCCCTACGATAGGTAGGTTGTTCGGGCAGTCTACTACTGGACTTGCTTCCGCCCGTTGATAGTGCAGGGAAGGGTAAGTTTTGGGTCAGGCTGGCGTTGTTCCCACACATCGTCGTAGCGAAAGTCGGGGTAAGTTATTTGGGTAGCCGTGGGGCTGGTCCTACTCTTCACCACGAGGAGACAAGGTGGCTTCTGGCTTGACCCATCTCCTTAGTTTACAGGGAGGTAAGTTGTTTGGAAAGTCTGCTACTAGACTCACTTATGCCTATAGAGGTTTACAAGGAAGGTAAGTCTTCGTCTTCGAGTAGCTGAGGACTACTCCACTCCGCTAGGGAGGGGTCGGAATGCCTCAAGCCAAATCGCCCTTTTGCCCCCTGAAGAGGTTATTCAGACAGCGATGTGACTAGTCCGCTCCTTCGCTGTGATGAGGGTCGGAGTAAGTATTTGGACAGCTTTAAGACTGGACCCGCTTTCCATAGTGGGAGGGACAAGGTGGCCTCTAGCTCAACCCGCCCCTTTGTTCCCCGCAGGAGGTAGGTTGTTCGGTTAGTCTGCTATTGGACCAGCTTTAGCCCTTTGACACTGCAAGGAAGGGTAAGTTTTCTGTCAGGCTGGTGCTGATCCCACTCTTCGTCATAGCGGAGGTTGGGGTAAGTTATTTGGGTAGCCGTGGGCCTGGCCCTACTCTCCACTGCGGGGAGATAAGGCGGCCTCTAGCTTGACCCGTCTCCTCGGTCCGCGGGGAGGTAAGTTGTTTGAACAGTCTGCTACTGGACCTGCTCCCGCCTGTTGAGGCCTACGAGGAAGGTAAGTCTTTCCTTTCACATAGCTAATGACTAGCCTACACTCTGCTGTGAGAGTGATAAAGCACCCTTGGGCATTACACTCATCCATTTGGTACCCCACGAGGAAGTAATTTAGACAGCGATGTGACTAGTTCGCTCCTTCATTGCGATGGGGGTGGGGTAAGCTTTTCAAACCGCCGGGGGGGGGGGGGGGGGGGCTAGTCCTGCTCTCCTGGACGAGGAGGTTGAGCCTCCTACTCACCTATCATCCTTCGTTGGGAGGTAGGCTGTTCGGGCAGTTTGAGACTAGACTCGTTCCGTCCTATGACATCGCAGGAAAATGTAAGTTTGGGTCATGCTAGTGCTGATCCCACACTTCCTCGTTGTGGAAGTTGGCAGAAGTTTCTCGGATAGCCTTGGGGCTGGACCCATTCTCCGCAACGGGAGAGACAAGGTGGCCTTTGGCTCAACCGCCCCTTTGGCCCCATGGGAGGTACGTTGTTCAGGTAGTATGTAACTGGACTCACTCCCGCCTGTTGATACTTATGAGGAAGATCAATTTTTATTTTCGGGTGGCCGATGACCGACCTGCACTCCTCCGCAGGAGAGACAAAGCAGTCTCTGGCATTACTCATCCCTTTGGTGTCCGGCGGAGAGGTAAACAATTGATGAAGACTTTGCTAATGGAGATTCTGTTGATGGAGGTTCTGTTGATGGAGATTACTTTATGTTCTTGAAACTCGACATTGAAACACAACACCTATTCCATTAAGATTTGTAGTGCATGCATGAAAATATAAATTTACAATAATTAAGCTAGCTTTTAGCAATAAAATTTTCGTACGTGTTCGGAATTCCAGGGGTGCCCCCCAACTTTCACTTGTCTTGCGTTGTTGTTCTTGTTTATTTGAGTATGAGGTTTCTGACTTTGAATGCTTTCGGATGCACTCGTTTATTGAAACATCGCTCGACCCTTCTTTTGCTGACAGCGGTTCTTTCCTCTACATGTAGTCTGACTTCTTCCAACAAATCAAATTGTTCTTCTAGCCATCTGTCGTTGGAGTCTTGCTTGAAGTGCTGAACTCCGTAAGTGGGGGCCCCAATTTCCACAGGCGGCATCGCCTCGTGGCTGTAAGTGAGGGTGAAAGGAGTTTTCCCAATCGGTGTCTTGTCGAAGACACAAAAGTTCGAAGTAGGTGTGGTGCACTATCCTGAAAAATCATGTCTTTCAATAAATAACAAGAATTTACAGTATTCAAGTAGCAAATTACGAAATAAGGGGAGATGGAGCCTTCAGTTGAGGAGCTTTCGCTTGCTCTGTCTTTGCCTCTAGGACCATGCAACCTCCCTCTCCCTCGAGAGCCTGGCAAGGTGAGTCATAGACTAAGGCCTGCCAGGGCTCCTTAAGTAGTGCATGCCCTACTCTCTCCTGGAGGTGCCATTAGAGGTGCCGCTTGGGGTGACCCCACCATTTTTCTACTTCAGTTCTTGGACATAACATTTCCTTGTCAGGATTTGTTTGCCTCGGATTTCTCCCACTCCATGGTGAGGCCTGAACTTCGGTGTCAAGGGCCCAACCATCACTTCTTCCGTGTAGGGTAGACCCAGTGCTTGTGAGCAGTTGTTCCACTGATAATGATGTGCCTATTTTCTTTTCAATCTCTTTGTATTTCCCTTTGAGATTGCGTAGCTTGTCTTGCATATTCTTCCTCTCCTCATCCACGTTCACTCCAGCTCCTGCATTTTGGAACTCCACGTGCTTGCTATTATTGGGCTCCACCTCAATTTTTTGTCCTTGCTAAGATTTCCTGAGCTCCTCATTCTCCTTGCGAAACTTTTTCACTTCTCTGGCTAACTTTGTTACCCAATCCTCCATAACTTTCAGTCTTACCTCCATGGCAACTTCTTCTGTGTCCCTCCCTAGTTGTCTAGAATGGGCTGTCGCATGCAAATGAAGTACATGCAAGATCTACGAAGGATCCCTCACAGACGACACTACTATTAACATCGTGTTTTATACGCCTTTGGGACAAGTTCCAGCAACTCAGGTATTCAAAATCATTAATACGGCATGACTTTTTGATCGCTTTATTCTACAGGCCCTGTTAGCTATCTGTCGATGTTCCTTTGTCAGTAGATCAAAGGTTCCTCGTCTTTTCCATTCTGCCTTATACGAGTATCCATGAGCGGGATGCGACCCATTGATGTCAGTCTTGTCCCTCCCATCAGCCATCATTGCGTACTTTCCATTGCAGGTGAGTTGCTTCATGGGCAACTTTGAGTCCTGGGGCTAGGTATCGTGGCGAAACCCATTACTCTCAACCGATCGCCTAGTAGACTTATGAGTGAGGGAAAAATCTCTTTACAACTATATTATTATATATTGTAATATATATAGCATATTATATATATTAATATATATATATATACCGAAAACATCAGATTGAATCGGACCGGAACTAGTAAAATAGAAAGTACTGGTTTAGGAGTGTAATTAGTGTGATATCGGTTCTTCAAATCTCAAAACTAGTGAATATTGATTCAGTTTTAAAATATATCTAAAACTAGACCAAAGTAAACCGGGTACAAACCTATATGCATGGATCACCCAAAAGCCCAAAATCCATTTATCCTAATCTCTATCCTTACCTTTTTTGTTCACAGTTGTCATTCTCACCTCCCAAAAACTTAAAAGTAAATAAGAAAAAAAAACTTAAAACTGATCTTGTGAAATAATAATAATACAAAAAATCTTATTAAAATATTTTTTCTCATTTTAAACTTTGTCATTCAATCATATCCCTCGAATTTTAAATACTTAATTTATTTAAATGATTTAAGACAGTTAGTTAGGGTGTGTTTGGTACTCTCACTACTATTCTTTATTTTATTATTATTTTTCATCTATTTTTCTATTATTTATTACTTTTCACTTACTTTTTATTACTATTCAATATTTTACTATTACTTTTTCATTACTTTTTTACTACTATTCACAAACATTCTCCATACTTCTCAAGTATTCTCACTGCTCAAACTAAGCCTTAGAATACTTCACTCACTAGGAATGATGAAATTAAAATGAAGATACATGATATTTCAATTAAAAAGATATTATTCTTTATTTTAAATTTAAGTACTTTTAACAAAATTGCTTTATTATAACTTTTATTTTAATAACTGACCTATAAAATGAATTAAAATGAACTACATCAATAATAATTATGAGTCTAAGGTTTCATCTGGATGTTGAGCTGAGTTGAAATGAATTGAATTCTTTATGAATAATAGTGAGATGAGATGATCGAGTGAATTTTGTGAGGCCTACTTAAGATGAGTTTAAATGTATTTAGATATTAAGATGAGTTTATATGTATTTATGAGAAGTTGAAAATGATTGTGAGTCTCGTGTGTAAAAAAGTGTTGAGTTGAAAAAGATTGTGGATCCCACTCGTAAAAAGATTTTGAGTTGAGATAAATTTAATGATTTGAGAATGAAGTATTTGAATATTAAACTCAATTTAAAATTAGATTGAATTGAATTGATTTCAGCTCAGCCTAAATACAAATGGAGCCTAAATATGTATCCCGTTTGGATACATAAACATTTAACCTATCTTAACCTATCTCATCTCATTATTATAATTTTTTTAAATTTTTATATAAAATATAATAAATAAATCCATTTTTTCAAATTTTAAAATATTAAAAATAATATTTTATTTAATTTATGTAAAATAATCTCATTACATTTCACTATCCAAACGAGCACTTAAATATGAATCACATCGAAAGACCACGATAAAAAATCATATTACTTATTTTAATAATTGTAAATTTATTATTATTATTATTATTTTAAATAATGATAAAAATAACAGTAGCCTTGCATCTAGTCATCTACTACTCCACTTGCTAGTGAATCACAACACAGCAGCACCATCGCCGGCACCGCCAACGCAAGCGAGCAATGTCAGCCTGGAAAACATCCCCGGCGGTGTCCTCCTTGCCGCTCTGCACAGTCCAAGGTTCTCTCCTCACCCTCGCCATCCTAACCCTCTTCTCCTTCACCTATTTCTCCTTCAATTCTCTCCGCTCCCCTCTCTCTTCCACCTCCTCTTCTTCTTCAACCACTCAGCTTTCTGTTGCTAAAATGGTTCCTGGAGATCATATGGTGGAGAGGCATTACAGGCAGGCAGAGCGGCTTTCGGTTTACCATTCCCCTGACGTTTTCCGGTTCAATTATGCCGAGATGGAGCGCAAATTTAAGGTGTACATATACCCGGACGGGGATCCCGATACGTTCTACCAGACGCCCAGGAAGCTCACAGGGAAGTACGCCAGCGAGGGCTATTTCTTCCAGAACATTCGCGAGAGTCCCTTCCGCACCGATGATCCCAATCAGGCTCACCTCTTCTTCATTCCCATCTCCTGCCACAAGATGCGAGGCAAGGTACGGCTTTCTATTGCGAAAATTTGTATCGTATTGAGGAGTTTTATGCCATTGGGGTTCGTTTATTTCGGGATATACGCTAATCCTGTGTTTGGCTGCTGGGAAGATGCGAGAAAAAAAGTGGAATTTTTGTGAATTTTCGCGATTGGGGATCTTAGGAAATACTAGCTTCCACTTAGTTCTCTCATATAGATTCTTTTTACCGATCTTTATTGTCTTAATTGACTCACATGGAGGGAAAATAAACCAAAACAAAATTTCTTGTTCTAGATGTTCTAAATTATAATATACGATGCTTGCAGAGATGTGAAATCTGAAATTTCTTCTGCGTTTCTAGTCATCTACGAAGAATAATCACTTTGAAACTATAAGTGAAATGGTTCCGATCTGTGTGATGTGGAAGATTTCATATACCACGCTGGTGAAAACATAGAAATGTATATGTTCCATGTACTTGGGCTATGCCTAATATCATCACTAAAATTCTTATTTACTGATCAAAAAAAGGAAAGTATAGAAACGGCTCCAGACACATAATGCACTCATAAGCATGTTATGGAAATATCTTCCTGCATGAAATTTTTTGGGTTTATTTTCCAAGACACTTGGTGGTGTTTTTTAAATGAATGCCATAGACTGCAACTCACCTGCCTTACCATTTATGCCTAGATAAAAGTTGAGTGAGTGTCTTTATAGTATCAAACGCAGGGCATCAGCCTTTGTCTCACTATAACAGATACACTACTATGATTTCATTTGGAGGATGCACGACTACAACAATTGCATATGCAGATGGTTATACATGATTGAAGATTCAATCTTGCCGACTATACAGCGAGTGCAACTTTAAACACTCAGAACTAGTGCTATATTTTCAGATGCTGGACATGTTTCCAGATTTATACAGCACACACACACGCACGAACTGTGCTGTTGTCAGTTCTGATAGACAGTTCCCCCCTTTCTAGAATTGGATCCCCTATATGTTGGTATGTGACGCTTGCTTGATTGTATGCAGGGAACTTCTTACGAGAATATGACTGTAATTGTCCAGAATTATGTGCAAAGCTTAATTTCCAAGTATCCTTACTGGAATCGAACCTTAGGAGCAGATCATTTTTTTGTCACTTGTCATGATGTTGGTGTTAGGGCTACAGAAGGTGTTCCGCTTCTTGTAAAGAACTCAATTCGGGCTGTGTGCTCCCCAAGTTATGATGTTGGATTCATTCCACACAAAGATGTTGCCCTTCCTCAAGTACTGCAGCCATTTGCTCTTCCAGCTGGTGGAAACGATCTTGAAAACAGGTAAAATTGTAGTATATGAATTTTTTTATTGCCTAATTGGCAAACCTCTATTTGTTGATCTTATTTACAAGTAGATGACACATGGCCAATTGTTTGTTATTCTTTCATTAGGCTATTCCTTAAAATCAATCTTTTGCTTTCCTATTTCTTGTAAAAGTCCATATTTGAAATTTCTGTGCCCCTCCAATCTTAAAAATTTTCCAGGATTTTAATGTGACTGTTATCTCTGAGGTGAAGTGATTACTGCTTTATATTGTGGTATAATGATTCACTAAAACCATATGAGCAAAGATACATTCATGTGTGTGTGTGTGTGTGTATATATATATATATATATATATATATATATATTCTAATATGAGAAATGATAGAGCCACCGAAAAATTGTACACATATTTTGTACCAAATTTTTAAATTTTTTTTTTTTACTTAATAGTTAAAGAAGTGTTTTTTAATGATTTTGTATTTTTTTAAAATTTTTAAAAATATTTAAAAGTGTTTAAAAAATGGTTGAAAAAAAAGAAAGAAAAAAGAAAAAACAATTTACACCATTCGGTACCGAATTTTCTGTGGGAGTAGCAGTACTCTTCTAATATTAACAATGTTTGGCAAAAACTGTACAGGAAATTGTCGTGCACATGGTAAAAATGAGGTTATAAATGCTGCAATATATTTGAAGTATCATTTTTGATGGTCAGTGACAACTTTTATGAAAGTTAAACCACACTATTTGTTCAGATGTATGTTCTACTTAACATTGATTATGTTCACTTCTTGAAAAACATTTTGAACTTGTACGGAACTTCTGTTACTCTGAAAATACATTAATTTTTTAGCTTTTTCAAAATTTGTGAAACTTGAACCTATTTTAGTTCAGACACTGGCCTTAGTAGCTTAGTGTACTCTTTCTTCAGGTGGAAGTCAGGTCATGGTTTCAACTCATTAAGGTGGGACATTGTAGGATTTGGGGTTCCCATCTATAATCTTTGTCGGGAAAATGAAAAAATACTAAAGAAAAAATAGTCATCTGATCTATTTTTTCTAAAGTATATCTCTTTATAAGGGAAGACTTGTTAAGTCATTATATATGTTAATGTCTCTTGAGTTAGAGGGAGCAGAATGCAGCTTCTATATTTTACTCTAGCCGCTAGAATTGAGTGTAAACCTAGATTGTGCATAGCTGTCTATCCAGTGTGGGGTGCATAATTTAGAAGCTGAGTTCACTTCATTGAAATAGGTCAACTTCCAACCCAAACATGTCCAATAGCTTTGTCAAGCACCTCTGGGTAAAGTGAAACATGAAAAAAAAGGATATTTCATGCATGCTGAACACTATTAGATTTTTCAGGGACCGGCATTGTTTTTACTTTCCTCTGTGTGATTTTGTATGGTAACAGTCATATTTCATTTTAGCTGTTTTTTCCCTAATAAAAATGTTAGTTTTAGAGGTTATTGTCTATCATAGCTATGCCTTCATACATACTAGCATTATTTGAAAAAGAGAAAATGTATATTGACACTATCCTTGTATTGAATAGTACATTGTTTTCATTTCACAAGAATGTCTTGTGGTGGGCAACTTATTACCTGCTGAGAGATGTCAACTTGGTGTAGGTTAAGGCATGCCTTAATGGTTAGCTGAACATGTATTATTTGACTTTATTGACTTGTACAACCCAGCAAGGCAGTTCATTTCTTATAAATATAAAAAATTTGCCTTGCAGGACAACACTTGGTTTTTGGGCTGGACATCGGAACTCCAAAATCAGAGTTATACTAGCACGAGTTTGGGAGAATGACACAGAACTTGATATTTCCAATAACAGAATAAATAGGGCTATGGGACCACTGCTATATCAAAAGAGATTTTATACAACTAAGTTCTGCATATGCCCTGGTGGTTCCCAGGTTAACAGTGCTCGCATAACCGACTCAATCCATTATGGATGTGTACCTGGTAAAATTTCAGTGCTTATTACTTATATAAAACAAAATAATAATAACAATTCAGTGCTTCTTGGGTGTTCATATGAGAATGGTAGTGGATAAGTTGTTCCAATTTCTCTCATTACACGCATGGCAAATATAATATTGGAACCATACGCCTGGATTATTGGGTAAGTAGTGATGGGTTAAAGATTCATGTGCCATTCCAAAATATTTTCTTTATTTACTGGCCTAATAAACTGGAAACAGAAGACCTGAACAGATCAATATCGCTATGGCCTTTTGCCCATGGAATGCAGGGTATGAGATATTTAACCTTCGTGTGATATTTGGGTTGCAACACTTGATGAAACGTGAAGTGCCCATTGGTTAGGTAATTAGGTTTCTTGTGTGATGTCTCACGTGATGTAAATAACATTCTAATGAGGTGAATCAAGTATATTCATCTCTTTGTTACCTTCTGGTGTGCATGAGTTGTGTGATGATGAAAGAAAGAACAAAAAGAGAGATTCCATTGTATTCGTCCCCCTCTCCCATTTTAGCACAAATACCTGAATTCCATTTCAGTTTAGATTCAATTGAAGATGTCCTTGTGATTTTGCATATATAACTAGAGAAAACTTTGCTTCATGACTTAGACTTCAAACCCTAATTATTCGTACTCTTAAACAACTCATGCAGGTTTTGACTAATATGTTAGCATGGTGATTGAATTATAAAATTTCTTTATAGATACTGTGTGAAGAATGTCTACAGGTTGTTGGGTGTCTTAGAATTTGATCTCATTAATTTTCTAAATTAAATTGCTGCTGCCTGTCTCAGTTTGATGTTTGGGTTTTTCGCTTTTGTGCTTTCACATATTTTGTTAGGATTTCTCATCTAAGTTTTTTCCCCACTCAAGTTCTTTATGTATTTGATTTCGTGCAGTGATATTGTCAAATTATTATGACCTGCCATTCAATGATATTCTTGATTGGCATAAATTTGCTGTCGTGCTTAAGGAGAATGATGTATACCAGCTTAAGCAAATTCTCAAGGACAAATCTGATGCCGAGTTTGTTGCACTGCATAAGAACCTAGTTAAGGTAGATGCCTTACTGTTTCAACTTGATTATTTTAAATAGCATATTTGATTTATGCTATCTTTTCATTTTTCATATTATGCAACAGCTCTAATTTAAAATAGGATATAGTGTACTCAAATATACTCCGATAGTCCTGCCCGTAATATATTTTGTTTAGTTCATGTATGTGAGTTTTCTGTCTATGTTGCCCGCTTCCATTGACAAAGAACGTACTGTGAATAACTTTTTTTGAAGGAATCAAAGATTTATTAAATAACACAAAAGGCATGCCCGAAATAGAAAGTCTACGGAATAACTTACTTCCATACTGACTCCTACTTATTCTGATGTTCTCAATCAATCCAAGAGAAGAAGAATGTCAGCCTTAACTGATGAAATTTTTCTTTTTGGATTTTTATCAATCAGGTCCAGAGACACTTCCAGTGGAACTCTCCACCCATCAAATATGATGCATTCCATATGGTCATGTATGAGCTTTGGCTGCGCCACCATGTCATCAAATACTGATTTGTTTATAATTCCAGCTAGCTTTCTGTACATTTACTGGCTAGTAACCCAAAAGCTTGTAAATTGTCATACACAGTTCTCTCATCTTTCATAGTTAGCTTATGATGAAGGGAAGTAAAGTTACTAGTTCCCCAACAGGTCATTACATGTTCTTTTGGTATTTAACTTCTCTTTGGATACAAGACACAAGTCTTTTTTGTTGTGTTTTTTTTTTTCGGTTTTCTGAGGGATGTCTCTCACTATATGGTTGCTACAACGGATGCTTCCGAGCTGCAGCTTGGGTAAATTGAAGCAAAGATGTCATGATCCTGACTGGGGTTCAAGCTTTTGAAGATTTGGTTTGGGTATCAGCTCCGAAGAATTTTCTTTTATGCCGAAGGTGCCAGAGGTCGAATCAGGTGACATGTTTCGTGCTCTGTCTTAATATTTTTACCCTTAAAAAACGATTGTAATTTGTTGGAAATGCAGAATTTCTCTTTTTTCAAAAGAAAAAAAAAAAAAAAAAAAAGAAAAAGAAAAAGAAAAAGAAAAAGAAAAGAGGAACGAGCTCTCGTGTATTGGTCTCAGTATCACCTTTGGGTTGCCTGTTCTTTGCCAAAACATTTTTCCTTCCTACTCTTCTGCTTCTCATGCTGGTGTTTTGGATTCCAGTTAAAAGAGGCCAAATAGAACATGGAAAACACGCTTGCGTATTGAGAGTGAATTTTTTTTTCTTGATCATCTATCCTAAAGGAAGTACATAACAAACTCTGGTTGAGCAAGCCTATATATATCATTAATGCGCAAGTTTTTTACATAAGTTAGCATATCGGATTATTTCTTTTTCAATATATATATATATATATATATATATATATATTTTATGACTGATGTGGTCCCATAGAAAGCGATGTGTATACATCTCGGCTTGTAAGATTATTTAACAATCCTTTTAAGTCAGTTCCCCCTTCAATTGACATGTTGTTCCCTCCTGTATCGACTCCTTAAACCAAACCACCTGTGGCAACCTGCTTAAAGTTTTAACCTTGCCTGCATCCCCTTATTTACTTCAAAATAGATGTTCAGAAAGCCTTGTACATTATTACAAAGTTTGGGTACTGAGGTAGAATATCTTACTATTATTCACTACTATTCAATATTTTATCATTTCGTTTTTACTAATATTCATAAAATACCCGAGAATATCTCACTGCCAAAATGCAATCTTAGAACCAGAGACACTCTTCATGCATGAATAGTATCATCCATCTCAATGTCATCAGTTGATCTCTGGTTGCTGCTCGATTCTGAGCCATTTTTGTTCCCTGTTCCATCGGTGCTAGTGGTGCTTATCTCCAAGTTATCAGAACTAGTTGCAGGATTCTCTCTTTTCAGTGTCATGTATGTCAACAACGACACGTAGAGTACCATCATTGGCAATGCTATTACTCCTGTGAGGATTGATCCGGTTTTAGTCATCTCGTTACCCGTTATCCTTCCAATCAGAGTGGTGCTTAAGAAATACATGTTGATCCCAATTGAGCAAAACCCCAATAGCCATGAGACGAGGCTTACCTAAGGTGGAAGCAAAAACCAAGAGAAAATCTTCAGTATGTAATTGTACTCGTGGTACTAAATAATGAAAAAGAAAAACACTCTAGGTAGGTATCAATAAGTCTTACCAGAAAGGGATTCTTATGCCGACCCATCTTGGCTTCACTGCTGGTGAACCGGAGGAGAGGAACCAATACAAATGGAAGTACAAATGCCAAGATCATCTGCACATAAGGCAATTAATACACAAATAAATAAGTAATTGAACCCCTCGTTTTTAAGATAAAAAGTTAAATGGTTAATATATAATTAATACTTAATTCAACACAGATCAATTTTGGCCGTGACTATGCTATATCCCATCTTAGGGCTCGTTAGGATACAGAAACCATCTCCACCTTATCTCATCTCATCTCACTATTCAAACGAGCCCTAACAAGGAACGGGAGTGTGATGTAGATTATATATGGATAACATGAATTAGAAGCAATAATTGTAAGTGTTTTGGTTGGACTTACAGAAGCAATAATGATAAGCCTTCCAGCTCCATGAGGTCCGCCTATAATGCACGCCACCAAACTTGGACCAATGGCTATGCACCTGGTTATTAAGTTTCTCAACCAGAGTTCCATCTTCAAATCCAAAAAACCCTGCAAAATTAACATTCCATGCATGCTTAATGCTTCATTAGGCTCTCTCAGTTAAAGCTTTTTACGCATCTCTGGGAAATTAAGGTATTGGTATATGAATAAGCAAGCAGTACCTGCATAATGTACTGGCCTGCGTAGGTTCCTGCAACAGTTGAGCTCTGACCAGAAGCAAGCACGGATATGGCATATAGCTTTGCACTCCACTTTCCAAGGTCATTCTAATCGATCACATTAACACGTGATCAAACTATCAGGAAAATAAAGCATTGACCCTATAATAATGCTTTCTCTGCAGGTTACTGAGAAGTACTGATCACATAGAAAAATGTTTGTTGTACTTACAAAAATAATTACAAAAGAATTACTTTACAAACTGACCTATATAGATATGACGTATTACACTAAACTATATCAGAGTTTAAACGTATTAAGTCTTTTTATAGACCAAA
This sequence comes from Juglans microcarpa x Juglans regia, assembly GCF_004785595.1. Taxonomy (NCBI): domain Eukaryota; kingdom Viridiplantae; phylum Streptophyta; class Magnoliopsida; order Fagales; family Juglandaceae; genus Juglans; species Juglans microcarpa x Juglans regia. The sequence goes on along the minus strand of NC_054601.1, from coordinate 22,405,554 downwards.
CACTTTTCTTTCCCATGCATGCAGCTTTCATGCTTGTTCTTGTTTAATGTTAGTTGCAAATTAAGGAAGAAGTACTGAGACATATAAGACCTTAAACAAGAAAGCCGCAGACTCGAGAGTGATATTCTTGCAATGAGCCTTGCTCTCTACAGAGATATTTGGATTGGAGCACACGCTGGCACTAACAGATACGACAACCACATTGATGAGGAACGCTAGGACTAGTGATATCCCACTTTCTATGAAGAAAAACTTGCTTGCACTCTGAAAGAAAGAGGAGAGATGATCAGATCATGTTTAATTCGTTTAATCGAACCAGCTTAATTGTCATTGATTAGTGAAAGGAAGATGGTTGAAGACTATATAGTTATAACTTACATTGATGCCATCAAAGGAGTGAGGGAACTTTCTCGATATAACCAATGCTGAGTGAAGAAAAAGATTGTGCCTGCAGTTTGATTTTTAAATCAACGGTGAGATGAGAGTCGAGACTTGAGATAAGGTTTATGAATAGATTTTCTCAGTTATGATCTTTTATGGCTCTACGACAACATATATATAATTCCTACACAATATTCATCTATTGATCAAAGAGACAGCTCTTTGAAAACATATAAATTACTAGTAATGTGGTTGAAAAAATTTAAGAGTATCATTTGTTGAAAAAATTGGATAGGAATGTGGTTGAAACTATAAAGTACTTCAAACCTCCCCAGCATACATCCGTTTGGGTAGTGGAGTATTCTGAAAAACTCATACTATTTATTATTAATTTCAACCATTTTTCATTATTTTTTACTACTATTTAATATTTTTTCATTACTTAATTTTTTATTATTTTTTCACTACTATTTATAGAAGGAAAATGCTATATCTCCTACTGGGGGCTCCCGCTGGAGACTAGTAATGTAGTTTGATGTGTTTTTTTAAGTTTATATAATTTTTTTTAATAATTTTTAATATTTTAAAAAAATAAAAAAAATCATAATATTATTAAAAAGTATTTTCTTAATAACGAAGTAAAATAAAAAGTCATAAAATAATATTTTTTATAATTTTTTATTTTACTTCGTGATTAAGTAAGTATTTTTTAATGATTTTTTTATTTTGCTTTCTGATTAAGAAAGTATTTTCTTAATGATATTCTAAATTTATTTTATCTTTTTAAAATATTTAAAAATATTAAAAAATCTATATAAAAAATAACTTAAAAAACACATAAATAATACTACATCCCAGCGGGAGCCTCCAGCGGAGGCTATAGCATGACTCTTTATAGAATATCTGAGATCAAATTACTACCTAAACGTACATAACAGTTGGGTTAGAACTCCATGTTATCATAATTAAGGACTCCATGTTCGGCTAAGAAGTTAGGCCAAAGCAGCCCATATGGTTGCAGCCGGTAGCTAGCAGTTGAAATGCCAAAATAAATGAGGAATTTGGACAAAGTTTTCCTTCAAATCCAACCCAGTTGAAATGCCAATAGCATGTGAGAAAGTAGATATTTTTTAAACGAAGAGATAAATGAAAATCTTTTAACTTGGATGCTTAAATAAAACATGTGCTTTTCACATGCTTAACGGGCACTTTGTCATTTTTTATTATATGGATTGGAGGAAAAACTCTGGCCGATCGAAGAATTTATACCCGATCATTAATTTATACATGTGTGCGTGAGTACTGTGTATTTATGCTCGATCCCCTCATGAGTTCAAAGCCTTTAATTTGAAGTTAGAAAACTAGTATAGCTAGATATATAGCTAGCAATTATTAATAATTAATATTGCAATTTTAATGTTTGAAATTAATTAATTTACGTACGGCATGATCAGAGCTCCTAAAAGAGCAATGGCGTCTTTGGTGGCTCCTTTCGCATTCAATTTGGGAACGAACATTCCGGTCACCATCTCCTTTGCACTCGGTCTGGCCTTTATCATTACAGCAAAGAAGCAGCCACCCACCACCATTACTAGCAGACCAATCGCCACCTCCAGCTTCCTTATCTATCAATCATATATATATGAGAAATATTAATATTATTAGTATTATATTATCACTCATTAATTGAAAAAAAAAATCCTTAATTTGCATATGGTGCTATAATATACTAACACCATATCGTTGCATCCCAAGGAGAAGGAGAGTATTCAATCCAGCCAGCAGGACCCCACTCCACATGGGTATTTTGAAGAGTATGTTCAGAGCAAATGCCGTTCCTAGTACTGCATAAATTAATTAAAGCACAAATCTCAAATATTACAATTTACATTATCGATCTGTTTATGAACTTTGTGATCTGTCCTTTTAGAAGTACTGTACTTGGAAGTTATTGTAAAACATTGTTCCATGCAAATACACAACGACGATCAATGGTATTTAGGGGCGAAGTTTGACTCCGACGGAGTTGGAAAGTCCGACTCCGTACTCCAACGTCGAGTTGGGCTTCAACTCTAATTGGAGTTTTCGGAATCAGAGTTAGAGTGGCAGAACATCGGGGGAGAGAGAGAGAGAGCGCGATGGGTCGGCCGATCCCGTTTGTAACGCCGTCAAAAGGTGGTAATCCCAACTCGGCCGTCGAACCTTGTCAAGAGAGAGGGAGAGAGCATCTTGACTCTAATTGACTATCGATTGCTCCAACATGAAGTCTCTCTCATTTTCCTTTCTGATTTTATCAAGTCTTTTTAAAATCTAATTTTTGAGTAGTAATATTTATACAATATATTTTATAATATATTTTACAACACATGTTATAAAATAAAAATATTTTTATAAAATGATGTTAGTTTTATAAAATATTTTATAAAAATATCCATTCTTTAAAATATTATTATTAAAATATTATATATTTTTCATTTTTCATCTCGAAATTGACACTGCTACCAAGAACACAAAGGCTCAAGATTTGAACCTAAAGACTATAGACTCAAGTGAATAAAAAACAAAACTTTATTGAACCCCCAAAGGCTCGAGATTTGAACCCAATGTCCTTTCCTTTCCTCCGGAGTCCGAAAGGGAAAGTTATGCTTATCGAATATCTAGGGAGAAAAGTGAAATAAATGAATATCTTTACATTGAAAATCTCGAAAAAGACAAAAAATTGTCGACAAAGCAATGTAAAATAATGTTGTTAAAAAGCAACCTCGTGTAAAGCAATTAGTAAATTAGATAAAATTGAATCAGAATAGCGAACAAATAATAGCAGTCAGAGTTCAGAGTTCAGAAGTCGACTCCGATTCCGATAATATTTTCTAAAAAAAATTCAATTTCGTCTCCAAATTTTAATTTCATTTACTCCGTTGGAGTCGAAATGAAAGTGTACATCGGCCGGAGTAGGAGCAGCGTAGGGTTTGCCCAGTCCTAGACTATTCATGACATCATCATGCGCTAGTGATTAATTACAATTTAACATTGTCTACACATTATACCTTCTGGGATGTCAGCAGCTATAACGGCCACCTCAGCAAGTATCCACAGACAGTATTTGAGTGGACTTGGGTACTCTGCCTTGCAATGCTCAGCGAGATGCTTTCCTGCAATCAAGTTGTTGGTACTAAGTTTATTTAAGATTGGAAGAAATAAAAGACAACTGAGAAATCATGCATGGGTTTGTTCATGCACTTGCTTCTGATATAAGCCAAGGCTCAATTTTGGTATAAATAATTTATTGTGCATCGATTCATTGCAATATCAATGCATATATATATATATATTTATATATTTTACTCGTAACCTAATTCGTAGCCCAACTTTATAAATGATATTTCCACACGCCAAAAACAGTACTGAAGTACTGCATGCAGATGTTTCTGGGCAGGCCAGCTTCTGGCTTAGATCGAGTAATTAGAACGGCTACAATTAATATATGTATGAATATTCTTGCATGTGTTTGCATGGAATTGTTTAGAATAACTAAACATGCACGTGATTGAGCATATATAGCACATTGGGAAAACCTGTTGCCACCCCTAATCTTGCAGAACAACACTGGATTATGAAAGCGAAGGTCAGCCCGACAAGCACGATCCATAGCAACTGCTTATACATTACAGAGAGAATTCATATATGCATGAGACGCACAGATAGAGAATAACCCACAGAACAAGAACAAGTGTTGGTATCATCCGAAAATAAGAAGGAAAATAGAGACCTCGTATTTGTGATCTGCACCAGCTTGTAGGTCTGTTTCCACTGCATAATTTACGTAACAAACAAAGTACGAACTCAGGAAGTACAACAAAACGTTCTTTCTCGTTTCATGAGGAAGAGGAAACAAACAAGCAAAACGAAAATCAGAGAGAGAGAGAGAGAGAGAGAAATTTAGCTTACAGTTTCCGGGATCAAGATAGCCTACAGAAACGAGAATACCAGGTCCTACATAACCCAAAAGCTTCTTCCATTTAGGGGTCTCTTGTATCTGAACCAGAGACATGTTTCACTCTAGTTGTCTTCTACGAAACCGGAGTGTTTTCAAAATGCTTATATATTTTCCAATTTATAAAGCCGATCGTTGAGGGAGACTACAATATTGGGTACGTACGATAATTAATACAAGAAAAAAAGAGCATTTATGATCATTATTTGCAACGGAAGTAATTGTTTACGACGAAAATATACTAATTTTAATAAAAAATAATCATTTTCACCAAAATAGATCACACATAGGTTTCCTTCTTAACAAGTTAATAAGAAAACCTTTAAGACGAACATTAAATACGTAGCTAACTTGGGTTGTTATTAGCTCTTGTTATTTTCATGGGTATTCAATGCTGCTGCAAATTTCCGATAGATCAGTTTCTGTCCAAGAGTACGTACTGATCTACATGATAATCACACTGCAACACATGAAATGATATGCTTCATCCACAAATAACAGGAGATCCGAACAAAATTTACATTCCCAAGTTACCATCATTACAACGTAAATGAGTTTTTGTGACGTTTTGACAATTGTGATAGTGCCCAAACCATCACAAAAAAATATTTTCTGTAACGGTTTCCAAACTAAAGGCAGCCGAGATATTGCGTTACGTTCGAATGTATTAATATTCATGTTAGAACGTGCCCTGGACATTCGAATGTTGAGGTTATTTACGTGTGAACGTAAAAATTTTTGGTGTCAATGTTCGAACGTTAGTGATTCACGTTCGAATGTTAATTGATTTAATATTAAAGTTGGATATTTCATATTAAAAAAGATTGAAAATTGAAGTGCAGTAATTCAATATTAAAGTTAGATAAACTAATATTAAAAAAGATTGAGAATTGAAATTAAAAAACAATAGATATATTAAATAATATTGTTTATTACATATGATAAAAATAAAGTACAAAATATGATAAAATTTTATAAACAACATGATAAAAGTGAAAAAGACTCAGTACGAGTTGTTTACATATGTATTAAATTCGTCAGTCAATGTGTTGACCTTATTGTTTAGGATATCTAACCGACAGCCAATCTGGGCAACACTCTGTTGTACTGATGCGATCTCTCGGTCAATGTGCGCAGTAATATCTAAGACCTAAGACCATCGCATCAACCCAAGCAGGCCACACATCGAGCCATGAGGCCGCGCATCTCCCATATATGTACCCATTGGTGGTTAACTAGTACTCCCAATATGGGGCAACACCGGGCCGGGACTAGGTTGGAGGAACAAGATCTGGCACAGGACTAGGCTGACGTCAAGCATGCCCTCTCCCCTGTCCAATGCTTCGACTATGTGTGGTCATATCAATGTGGTTGATTTGCTCTGTCAACTACTCCTCTGCCTGGGGTTGCACACTCCAGGCTAGTATTAACGAGGTAATGAGGACTCCATATGGGAGGTAGTTCATGGAGACAATGCTCCCTAGTCACAGATCCTCTGAAAAATATGAAGTGACGAGTCGATGGGCTCTCTATGTGCCATTTATATAAGGAACTGTGCGTGAGTCCGGCTAAATGTGGCTTTATGTGCCACAGGATCTACATTTGTTCCAACAATAAGATGAAACATGCGGAAAAATGGAGAAGTTGTACTAGGCTGAAGGAGTTCTTCCTACCGAGCTGCTCTTGGTCTTTCCCCAGGGAGGATGTAGAAATCCTCATCTTAGTCTTCATCCTCCTTATCAGTACCCTCAGCCTCCGACCAGTCAACTAGGCCAATAAATAATGCAGAAGTGCCTAAATCTGTATCTACTCGGGATCGATGCCTAGGTTGAGCATCTCTTACAGTCGATATCACAGCTACAAGATGGGTCCCCAGAAGCTTGGAGATGACATCTGCCGAGACCTCGAATTGAACATCGCATACTGTCACGATGTGAGAGGATGCATCCTGAGGCATGGAGCACATCCTCATACAAAACTCCCGAACCATTGAGGGTATATGCTACCTCTCAATGTGTAGATACTCATCCAGCCTCTCGTAGTGAACACGTCTCTAAGGCCCTTATGCTCTCATCTTAGTTCGTCGAACTGATTGATCAGGACTTCTCGCTCGGACATCAATGTTCGAGCCCGATTCGAGACGTGTCCTGGCTTGTTCATTCCCTCCCCATTTTCCTAGTCATCAGAAGATGAGTCATATCCTGAAAGAAAGAGAAAAATTGAGCAATATTAGTACTATGATGCATCTAATGTACTGTAATCTAAATTATTTCAGAAACACATTCGAACGTTAACCCTATACGTGTGAACGTTTTGGGCTTTATGTTCGCACATTAATTTCCTCTAGGATAAGCATTCCAATGTAAGATAAGTTCCGTTTGAACATGATGCTGGCAAACACACGTTCAAATTAAACCAAGTATACATTCGAACGGTATTAACAAAATAAATAGAAAATTATTACATTCGAACGTATAAAATAAATACGTTCGCACGTGAGCAAGCTCTTGAACGTATTTATTAAGACGTTTGAACATACATTAACTATTAGTTCGAATGTTTCTGATATTTCTGGAAGATGAAAGGTTTTACATTCGAACAAATGTGAAATAACGTTCGCACGTAAGACTACCATTCGAGCGTATGTGTTGCTCAATAATATGAATGATCATACATGCGAATGTTACAAACGTACATTCGAATGTAAAATACGCATTCGCATGTACTTTCATTACATTCGCACGTACTGTAGAATGTTCACACATTATTTGCTTAATGTGCGAACGTGTATGTCGTCCTCCTCATTTGGAAGGTATAACATTTGAACGTGAGGATGTAATGTTTGAACATTACGAGACAGAAATGGCTGAGTCGGCTCAGCCATTCCCTAACACCTTGAACATAATGAAAGTGGCCAAAAATCATCGTAGAAATGAAGTATACACTTCAAGAAAACTTTCTATGGTGGTCGTTTGACCATTGGTAACCCGTGGTGGCCAGAAAATCAAGATGTAAGTCCAGCCATCAATGTGTCTCGAAAACCTCCGCCACCTCCATTAAACATTAAAAAAAAAAAAAAAAAGCTACCCAAAGTTTAAAGAATGATGCTTATCTCTTTTATGACGTTTGTAGTGTTGTTTGATGGCAACAACGACAAATTTGGTGGCAGTTTACGATGGAGGCGATGAGAGGAAAATATGTTAGGATTCTTTTGAAGTGCCGTTTCACATTTGGACGAAAGCTTATATACATGTAACGTTTAAATGTTATAATGTTAATGTACGAACGTCACTTAATGAGCGAGAAAGCCATCCAAACGTTACTATTTTAACGTTCAAAAGTCTCTAGAATAATTTTTTTTTATAATTTATACTAAATAATATATTATTTATAATATAATGTATAATAGTTGTTCTATAGTATATAATCTAATAATATTATTATTGATAATATAATTGTTATATAGTGTGAATATGTGATTATCGATCATGAATATTATTACTATACTATATGTAATATACTTAATATACTATACTTATATACTATGTACTAGTATATATCTTGAGATTAATGATTATCTCAGATATGTTGCTGCATACTTAGAATAATTCTAATTAAAAAAAAATTATTATATAATTCCTGTATTCAAATATTCTATTCTTTTGTACTTCTATACAGTGAGCTCATGGACAAACTTAGGAGATAAGGCGTAGAGAATATAGAGGCGAGACAAGAAGAAGAATTTCTCAGATGGTTTGAACAACGTGAATGCATATAAATGTTCTATGATTTAAAATCATTTTGAACCATTTTAATTCTTGTTAACTTTTAATAATTTTGTTACTATTTCAATTGTTAGATTTTGGAACAATGTGCTAATGATCCCACATCAGTTTCTTTTGAATTACATGCATTGGCTCGTGGTCCATCACATAGAGCATTTCAATACACTGCATGTACGATTTGAGGTTATAGATTCCATACCATGGACCATGAACGTTGCGGACATGACTTAGCACGTGGTCTTGCTTTGGAAAGAAATTGTGATACCCTGTATTTACGCGTATTTTGACTAAGTAAATTATTATATTTATTAAGATTATGAGCTTTCTTGTTTTAAATTTTAGATGATTTACATTATATTATTTTAAGATTTTTAATTGTTAATTCAATGTGTTTTCTTGTTATTAATTATTGTTCATTATTTAAATTACTTTTTATTTTAAATTAGTTTATTGTTAGATTTAATTATTTTATTTTCATTTAATCACTATGTTTAAATTACTTTATTTAATTTTCTGTTTTGAAATATTTTTTGTTGGATCATTTTTGTGACCCAAGATGTGAGGATTGGATCTCATTTCTTTCCCTCCATTTTTCTTTTCCTCATTTCTTTTTCTTTTTCTCTTTCCTCTTTTTCTTCTTTCTTTTTCTTCTTTTTCTTTTTCTCCCCTACTTCCTCCCGCGCGCGACGTCCCTCACTCCCTTTCCCCGTGCGTTTTCTTCTTCCTTCAGCTCACCGCCATGCGCCACCGTCCGACGACACCGCCCCTCTCCTTCCCTTCCCCACCGGCCGGCCACCACCCTTCTTCAATCCCAGCCCCTCTCACGCCGTCATGAGCCCCCACGCACGACTTGAAGCCGAGACCACCATTTGCTCTAGCTCCACCGTCGCGCCAACTCCGGCCACCATTTCCTCACCACATCATCCTTGAACTCCTAGCAACTAAATACACTCATCCTTAGCCCCGATCTGCCACCGGTGAAGCACATTCATCAACATTTTTGTTTTGGGCATTTTAGCCTTCAACCGCCCTCTACGCCGCCACCCACGGCCAACCACCACCACCACTAGCTTCACCGACATTCCTAAGCCATTCCCTATCAATCTCGGGTCTTGGTTTATCCTCGTTCAAAAGTGAGTTTTTGAGACCCACGTCCACAGTGCATTTTGCACTATTCTGTTGCTGTGTTGCTTGTAACACACCTGATAGATAGTGTTTGAATAACTAGAAAGTGTGAGAGAAAATGTAGAGAAAATGGTCAGATTCGAGATTGACCTAGCCTCCAAGAGAAAGAGATAAAAGAGAATAAGAAAACATTTTCATTAATCATTCTCGATATCCTCCTAGAGTCCCTTGACTCAGTACATATACTAGTTATCCCTCGCATGGACCTCGGCTAAAGAAAAACGTTAAAATGACAACGGTAATAAAAATTTATTAAATGGCCTAAGCCCATTAGCCAGCTACAACTAAAGTCTAAATTGATATAACCCTAACCCAACAAGTAATGAAAATAACCCAATCACATAGTGGCCCATGGCCATACGGTCAGATCTCCCTTTATACTATCGAACTGTGACAAGTCCTTCCCCTTCAAAGCACCTTGTCCACAAGGTGCGGTTTTACTTTAACCCGTTCTTTATAGCTGAGACAAGCTTTTTGCGTTCAATTTCTTTGAGCTGACCCACATCATACTCATTGATGAAATCTACCATATAAAAATGGCCAGCAACACAAACAAGAGAATAGCAATGGTAGATGCTTCCAACCCCATCGTTGTTACGAACCTTGAGTTCAATTCCAGCATGATCACAATAATTTCCACTGTAGGGTATGATCACAAGAGTTTAGCAACAGGAACCTCCATCCTTCAACAGGTGTAGTGCGAGGACTTGGTGCCCTTGTCACAAGTTAAAGGCCAGGTGTGCTGCTTCTTGACAAGGAAGCACTTGAAGCATAAGTATTTGTATTAGAAGTTGATGCACAATCATTTGGTGACTCTGAAATCCATTGCTTACGCCCACCAGCATGTAAAGCATCCATAGATGCCAATTTATAGTGCCAATGAACAAAATGAAACTCTGAAGTTCCAACACCATTAATAAGAGACTCCTCAGCAATGACTCTCCCCATAGCCTCCACCGCCGCCCTATTCCTTTCATTAATGACGACAGAACTCTCCCTTGCATTTGTCATCACCTGTGTAAACTCACACACTAGTTGCCTTGCCAGGAAGTCTTTCATTGCAACTACAAAGTCAAGCCTAGATAAGGCTTCAAGTTCAAGAAATTCTGATGCCTAGTTCCCCCCATCAGAAGCACTTCCAATGATGAAAAATCCCACAAGTGGCCTACAAAGCACACATGAATTACATAGAAGCTTCGATCACCACAGATCAAAGTCTCCTGGACTTAAAGTAGGCCACCCCAAAGCTATAAGTACAACTATCATAGCACCACACGCCACCAGGCCAATAGAGACAACAAAGATGACAACAACTTTGAATATCATTGGGGAGAGAATCCCTTTGATGTAATACACAGGAGCCACCACATGGGTCATAATGAAAACCAAGAATGATGCAAAAGGTTCTGACGTCATCACTGTTTTAAATCCCACCACAGACACTAATGAAGCTAGCAATGTTCCCAAGACAACAAGAGAGGCATATGCAATGTGCCGTTGGGAAAGGTAGTGACCCGTGGCTATATATAGAGAAACATGCATCAGAATAAGGTTAATGATAAAGGTGTACCCTCCCCAAGAGCCAATATTGTAAAAACATGCTATGAAATTTAAAAGAGTTCCAACACCAACAACCTTAAATTCCTTAGTTGGAGGGTGTGTAGCCCATGAGGCCAAGACAGAAAATATGGCAGCACTAATTGCACAATCAGTTTCCACCAATAGAGGAATGTTTATAGAAATCAAAAGCCACCATATAGTGCCTACATTATATGTCAGTTCCATTATCAAGATTACCTCAAACAACTGAGGTACCATACCTTCTGCCCATCCTCCATAAAAAAATCCACACAAGTCACTAGAGTCGAACACTCCAACTGTTAATGGCTGCTTGACTATTGCTCCACCAAGAGGAATTTCATAAATCTTGTTAGCATAACACCCAACACCTAAAGGCTCTCCTATACCCAAATGCCAAAACCACAAGACACAAGAAAAAGAAATAGATTGTGGGACAATAAAGTTTGGGTTGAAATTGTGAAGAGAGTTCTTGTTGATTGTTTTGACTTTTGTAGCGTTATCGATTTTAGTGTTGGTGGCCGAGTTGCATTCCAGATCAAGTCCAGCTTTCGTAGCTTTTGTGAGTCTTGTATTAGTTTCTGGTTGCAAGTTAAACTGATCCATCATAACGTAAAATAGTAAAATCCCTTGAGTCTGGCCTGACTGATCAAAGCCAACCGACAACGAAGTCCCGTAGCCAACCCCACTCTTATTTGGCATTTTATCAAACACCATACATGCATCCCTCACTCTAATGAACCTTCGGCCATTATCATCAGAGAGAAAGACACGAGATGGAATCCCATTGAAACCAAGAAAGACACGAGGAAGAGATGAAATAAACGAGAGAAGAGTGATTAAATCCCGGAGAGACCGAAAATAAGAACCAAATCTCAGAGAGAGAGAGAGAGTGTGAAACCTTAGCCCTAGGAGATGGGAAAAAAGAGTGAATAGATAAAATGAAAATGGCGTGGGTTTACGGGTTGATGGTGAGGAGACGGGAATCTGAAACTCGACGCCACCGGGATCAAATTTCCATCTGATGGCAAGGCTTTCTCTTCTTACTGTTAATGAGTCTTTGTTGCCAGGGACAACCGAAAGAAATGAAGAAAATAGACAATAATTTATAAGAGGAAGGGAAGGACACGAGATTTAGAGGGAGAAATCAGAGAATGGAGGAAATGATTTCTGGTTTCTAACAGGATTTATGGAAACATGAGGAAGAGTAAGCCTAGTGGGGATCACTACCTCATATTTTTCCATTGTTGCTGTATATTTTTCCTCTTCTTGCAGACAATAGAGTTGGTTTTCTAGATTTGATAACTCTTCGTTGAAGTTGTTTTGAAAATTTTCAATGTTGTTCTTGACATCTTTGAATGTCTGCAAAATAACATCCAAACGTTGTTGTGATTGTTTGACTTGCTCTCTGATGTTGAGCAAGGATGAAATAATTTCTTCTATTTCCATAGATTGATGAAGCCAATCCAAGGAAAGACTGGCTCTGGATACCACTTGTAACACACCTGATAGATAGTGTTTGAATAACTAGAAAGTGTGAGAGAAAATGTAGAGAAAATGGTCAGATTCAAGGTTGACCTAGCCTCCAAGAGAAAGAGATAAAAGAGAATAAGAAAAAAATTTCATTAATCATTCTCGATATCCTCCTAGAGTCCCTTGACTCAGTACATATACTAGTTATCCCTTGCATGGGCCTCGACTAAAGAAAAACATTAAAATGACAACGGTAATAAAAAGGTATTAAATGGCATAAGCCCATTAGCAAGCTACAACTAAAGTCTAAATTGATATAACCCCAACCCAACAAGTAATGAAAATAACCCAATCACATAGTGGCCCATGGCCATACGGTCGGATCTCCCTTTATATTATCGAACTGTGACATTGCCACTTCTTGCAGCTCCGTGATCCTTCAAAAATTATAATAAAGCGTTGTAAGTATTTTTCCAAAGAACTTTCGTGATTTAAATGTATTTTTGCACTAACTCATTTTACTGTGAACTGGTAGGTTATGCCGGACTGAGTCTGAGGAGTAGGGGGTCGGATGGATTGGAAGATGGAGTTGTTTGTGTGATTGGTTTGTGTTGTGATTTGTTAGTTGTTGGATAATGCGTCGTTTCATGTACATTGCATTTGCACGCATGTTCATGTTTGCAACTGAAAACTAAGTTTTCGCATGATTGCATACATGCTCATGTGTTTATTTGAAAACTGGGTTTTCATATGAGAAATGATTTTGAGTATGTTTGAAATGATTGGATTTACTGGTTGGAGAGAAAAGAAAAGAGACTGTAGGGATGGTGGTAAGCAGGGATGGTGGTAGAGTCCCGCCTGTGATTCCTGCCTACAGTGCTCTGATAAGTACCTCTTGTATAAAAAGGAACTTTAGGGATGGTGGTAAGCAGAGATGGTGGTAGAATCCTGCCTGCGATTCCCTCCTACAGTGTCCGATAAATGATTTTGTTGTCGGTTTATTATTTAATGGTTACGAGCACATTTTCTGGAAAAATAATGGATATTATTCATGGCGTGTTTATGGTCAAATGAGGTTTTGGGACCTGTTAGTTGGTTGCATTAATGCGTTTTTATCTCGAGAGTTGTTTGGATTATTACTTATCTGTAGTACCGTTTTATGGTATCGCAGATTTTGATGCAGATGGGGATGACGAGCCTTAGGCTTTAGCTCTGTTGGAGGAGTGATCTGGGGTTGCTCTCGTGTATCGAGATTCGTTTTATCACTTATTTATGTATTTGCCTTTTGTAATATATTTTGGGATAACTGTATAACTTTTTAAAGGTAATTTATTTTGGATATTTGTATTTAAATTTCTAGATTTATTCCCTATAACTTATTTACGTCTATATTGGTTTTATATATTATATTTAACATTGTTAATTTTTCCTGCAACACTTAAGTTCTATCAATGTACAGAATAAAACGGCTTTGACAATCTACCATCGCACCGGTTCAAGGTCATTCCGATGTCTTGCCGATAAAATGGTAAGTAATAACTTATTAAAATTCACGCATTTTTATCATATTCTTTTATTTATGTACTAACATTATTTTTTAAAATTACTAATGTGGCTTTGTTAAAAACATGATGATTCTAAAAATTTCTCTGTCATTCATGTCTATGGTGCTACTCGCACTGATGAGCACAGTGAGCGGGCTAATCCTGTCGTTAAATATAATTATGTAAGTGAGGTTATTTTCTATGAATAGATTATGCAACATCTGCATTCATATTATGTTTGATTCCTCATTTCTTTTAATATGTTACTTATTGTGTGTTTTCATTGTAATTGCAGGAGAAAATGATTGAGATCCAATTAGCATCTAAGGAATCCTCTCCTAATCACATAGACATATTCACACAAGTGCTCGGGATCAAGTCTAGTTTGGTAAGAGGTTTGGGACATTTTTTCAAGTGTGTCGATTCATCTTCCACAACCTCGAATTCAAAAGTTAACAGTCTTCTTAAAGATTTAGACGCAGCACACCAAGAAATTGAGCAAATGAGGTCAAGACAGCAGGAGGTGCAGTCTCTCTTAATGCGACAGTTTGATTTAGAGACGCATTTGTAGGAGCGACAAAGAGACCAGGAGCAGAAAATACACATTGAAGTTCAGAAGCAAATGCAGAGGGAGATATTGGTCCAAATGGAACGTGTTACGTCACTTCAGTAGGATCGCGGTGGGCAATAAAAGAAGAAGAAATGATCAATATATCATTATCATTATTAGAAAAATTTATTGTCTATTTTTACAACTCTATAAGACATTATTAGTTATTATATTTATGGTGTAATATGAATAAATTTCTGATCAGAACGTTTGCATGTAAAGATCAAACGATCTAATCATTCGAATGATTAGAATAGATACGTTCGAACGACAACCCAACATCCAAACGTTAAAAATTGTACATTAGAACACTTCTCCATTAACATCTGAATGCTACATTCAAAAGTCTTTAAGCAAACGTTCGAACGAAAATATCATTGGTGCGAAGCAAAAACAATGAACGTCTAATTTTTTACTTTCGAATGTTAATCGGTCGGGTTAACGTTTGAACATCAATTTTTATGTGCGAACATTACTTTCTGTGATGGATTTTAATTGTCACAAAAAATATCACATTCGAACGTTACATCTCACGGAAGACTTCCAACCGTCACAAAATTTTTTTTTTGACATTTGAATAGTAGACCATCACAAAAAAGTATCTGTGATGCCTTTTAGGTGACGGTCATGGTGATGGTCTCAAATCGTCACAAAAAAATATTTGTGACGGTTTGCTTATTTTTTGTGACGTTTCCTCTGTCACAAAAGTCAAAATCTATTGCAGTGCATTGTTTTTTAATTAATTTACACTACAAATGACAAACCTGTCAACTTACACTACTACTCTAAATAACCACCTTTTACGAATCTGCAGCAACAAATATGATCTTTTGGGACCAAAAAAAGTTAGGACGAAAAAGAAGTTACTATTTAGGGATGAAATATTTTGTTCTTCTTAGAAAGTCCCAATAGTCTGATTATCGTTTGAATAAGAAACAAGATGTTCGAGTGGAATAATTTGGGATGAAAATATATCATCCCCAAACCAATTTATTGTTTGAACTGATGGAACACCGTCTGAACTAACATAAATTTTCTATTCGAACGTATATTTGTAGTCGACAAACTTGTCAACTGATGCAACACATGGGCTTGAAGTCTTGGACGCTATTGGAATCCGAAAAGCTTTCACTCGAACGTAGACAATGTTGTTCGAATGAAAATATTTTATTCAAACTCACAGTGCCCGTTTGAACTTACAACATTTTTGTTTCATTAAATATATATAAACATTTTTACGTGATTCACTTTTTGTAAAACGATTAACTAGATAAAACAAAACTATAGTAAAATATATAACATGTTATAAAACAAAAGTTAATGTCTAGTAATTAATTTAGTCCATGCATAAAGTCCTAAAAGTCATCTCTATCTCTTTCAAATGAGCATCCACTCTGTTTATATGTCGATCAATAAGAGGCATCATGCTCCTTTCAATATCATCAACAAGGCTCGTCCACAGCTCAGAAATTACTGCACGGATCTCTGTAGGTAGAATATTATCAATGGTAGCACATATTTCTGTGTACACAATATCAGTAAATGCCGCACAAATCTCTATACGTTCAGTTGATGCGGTGGCAATAGTACGTCTCCTTGAGGATGGAACAATTGTGTCCTCAGCAGGCTCTGATTGTTGCCTAGTACGGAGGTGGCCCGCGCTTTTTCCCAAGGTGACGATATTTATCTAGTTGATTTGTGATTGCCGACTCTCAGACGAAATGACCTCCACTCTTGTAGACAGAAGTAGTTTAGAGATCGTCAGCACAAATGGCAGACTACAGCTGGACAAGTACTTAGACTCATATCTAATTCGGGACAAGTAATATAGGGGTAGATCAATCGAATAGCCTCTCACCAATCGCAATATGAATCTAGCCCAATTGATGATGAAATTTGTCATATGTTTCCTCAAGTCTATGTTATCTAAGATGATCAGCGTGAACATTTGAAAGAATGTTGTGTAGTCAACCTGCTTATTGGCCTTGCTACCATGATAAGGAGGAGTTGTATCCTTGACCATCAACCGCGGTACCACCTCATCGGAAAGCTCGTCCTCTGGAATAGTTTGGTCCATGAGCTCCTTGGTTCCATCCTCTTACTGAACCACTTTCAATGCAGGATATGCACCGAGTTCACAAGGGATGTGAAGAATCTCAGCTATTTTGTTAGCTAAGAATATAATACTCACCCCCTGTACAGTGAAGGTGAATGCCTCATCTGTGGCACCCATCTCACTGACTCCCTGATAGAACTCATACACCAAGTTAGGATAAGCAACCCCCGGCTGGTCACAGATGGGATCCCATCCCCTATCAATGAATATAGACTCCAGGGTCCTACCCTTCCAGATGATGTCATTGAAGTCACAGAGCTTAAAGACCCTCTTGATAAGTATCAGGCGGTCGGTTTAGTGCAGTCAACGATGTTCCCTTTGATGACCTAGCACGTTTCAACATAGTATAAATGTTACTCCATAAAAAAATGCACCATTTCCCTAATTTTCTCATAATTTAGAATACTAGCTAATTATGATTAGTTAATCCAATAAATACTAGTTATACTTAGTTAAGGAAGTAACAACTAGTTATAAGAATTGTAATTAGAATAAAATCGAAAGGATGCAATTGTTAGTCCATGGTAAAAATATAAATACTATAAAATACTATTTTGATCATTATAATTAATGTGATACCCTGTATTTTAATGTATTTTTTTTTATTGAAGGATTATTTTAATTGATTTAAAAATTGGTTCTCTTGTTTTGAATTTATTGAATTTATCGTTGGTTTTATTTTATAAATTTTTAAGTTGTGAAATTTATTTTGATGTGCTTTCTTGATAGTAATAATTGTTTGCATTTAAATTGCTCTTTTCTTTAATGAATAATTTTATTGTTGGACTTTAATTATTTTATTTTATTAATATTGAGTTGTAGTGTTTTTATTTAGTTTTTATTTATTTTTTTATTGTGTCTTTTTCTTTTGTTGGACTCTTTTGTTATCGGATTGGGCCTGTTTGAGAGTGTGTTTTTTTTTTTCTTTTGGGCCCAGCCCAGGCCCGTGAAAATGAGTCTGGACATCACGTCGCACGGCTTCAAGCCGTTTCCTTTTTCATGCACGTCCCTCCCTTATTCTTCTTTAGGTTTTATCTGTTTCTCAACCCTAGAATAAGTGCTGCTGCCCTTTTTTCATGCCCTCAGCCATCCAATGCTCCTTTGAGCATCCATCCTCCACTGTGAACCACGGCTACCACCTCAATTGAGATCCAATCAACCGAAAATCACCCGGTTCCTGTAGCTCAAATCAGAGCACCCGTTTTCCTCCCCGTCGAACCACAACCCAGCCACCTTGGAGGCAGCTCTCTTTGCATCTTCATTACCAACCCAGCTCACACGAAAACGTTGTCACCTTGTACCAAGCACAACCGACGCTAGCCACTGAAAAACCACCAACGGAAACACTTTATTATGCTTCTCCGAAAACAAAAAAATCCCACATCTTGAACCTGCCACCTCCACACCTCGGAAGAGCCACCCACACGCACAGAAACACCACCCACGAAACTCCCCTGTTTTTAACTACCTGAAACAGAGGACCTACCCACCGAACCACTGCATTGCACTGCATTGCACCAGCCACTCCAAGCCATTGCCACTCGCTTGGAAAAGGGTGCTAGACACCCACAAGCCGCCTCAGCCGTAGCAACCCCTCACGGTGAGTACCTCTCTCGGTTACTCCCTCTTTTCTCTTCGCCCTCTCTCACGCTCACCTCCCCCTCTCCTTCTCTAGTGCCCAGCCCAGCGTAGGTAGCATCTGTGCCGCACTCCTGCTCGTTAGCCGCGCTTCCACTGTCCCGCCAGCCAGCCAGGTCGCGCCTTACCCTCCACGCCTGTTCGGTTTTCCGTGGGTGAGTCCCTGTCGTCGCTCACGTTTTGCTTCTACTGGTTTTATTTGGTTGTTGATAGCAGTTGCTTAAAAAGGAAATGTGGGTCTCAGGCAATCAAGTTTATGAAGGGTGGTATTACCCTTTTACCCTTTTTCTGTCTGAATACACCTTCGGACTGTGTATTTTTGTGTGTGGAACGTGGGATGCATGTGTTTTATTTATTTATTTGGACTTAGGCACACATTGGCTTATTTTGTTATATTGGTATTTTTTTTAGACTGATATTTTTATCGAAATAATTATTAAGTAAATACTGTTAAATTTTGGAATGATCAATAAGTGCAAAAATAATGTTTTGAATCTTTTTAAAAGAATTATTTTTTGATTTAAACAAAAGTATGATTTTCTACTTATGATGATCCCTATATGGTTATGTTATTTTAGTTTTATAAGTTTTAATAAGATCTCAATTGTAAATAAGTTGGAATTTAACGTTTTAGTCGGAATTATTATGTTGGATATTGATGAGTTTAGAAAGTAATGTTGATATTTCAGGAATAATGAGAATCTTGGGTTTGAGGAATTAAAAATGGATTATTTTAGAAGTTGTAGGCTTGAATATCGAAATACGAGATTAATTAGAAATTTATGAAAATTTACGTGACTATCTTATAGGTGACGTTTAATTTGGTTCGGCATTGTTGAGGAAATTTCTGAAAAACTAAGAATTCCAGGTAAGCGAAATTCCTATGCTAGGTTTTATATGAATTATTGAGACTGAGGTTCACTTTCTGAAAACTTTGCATATTTTGTGATGAAATGAGAACTTGGAAAAAACCAACTTCGGTCGCTTATTTGCATTATTCATGAAATCTGTGTGAAAAAGGAAAAATATGTTCTAACATGCATTGTGTAGACATGAGCTAAATTCTGTCATGTGGTTTCTGAAATCTAAAACAAATGAGCGATATTGAGGATCTGAAAAATTGTGTATTTATTTTAGAAAGATGTTCTGGCTCTTGTTTTCAGCGTGTAAACTATCTGAATATGTTTTGGTACTCTGTTTTGTTCTGATATGGCACCTGAAAACCTTTGGCATGGTGTACTGATTTTGTATCTGACTCTGTCTCTGCTTTGTTATGCCTTGCTCTGTTTGGGTTGGTACCAACTTCTCTGTCTTTGAGTGCACCCATTTTGGAAACAAAGTGGTTTTATTGTGGTATTTCTTGTGTGCACACTCGGGGATCCGAGAAGAATAAGGGAAAGATTTTACCTCTGTCTCTGCCCGGTTTGGCCACCGGGGATAGCACAACCCTACCAAGGGGGTGAAACATGGTCTCTGCTCTGTAAGATGCTTTGTTTTGATATGATGATGATGCTCAGGTTATGTTATGCCAAAGTACTCTGGGTTTTTACTTGACTTAAAACCATCACTCTATTACTTTTGAAAACATGTTTTGTTCTACATGATAACTCTGGAAAATATTTTGTTCTGCATACTGTACTCTGTAAATGCTCATGTTTGCACGCTAGCATACGTTCTCTGCTTACTGAGTTGTGGATAACTCACTCCTTTATCTTCATATATTTTCAGATGACATTGAATACCCAGCTGGGGTCAGGAATAGAATTGAAGTTGGCTAGATATGGATGGAAGGTTGGGTACCTAAGAGTACCATTGTTAGTAGATGGATTTAACTTGAGTATTTGAAGTACTTTATGTTGTTTGGACCTATTGAGACCTAAAGATGTATTGTTTAATTTTGTTGAGGTTATTGGGAGATTGTGGACCCCCATTTGGTTTATGTTTTTGTAATGATGACTTATGGAGTTTGTATTATGGTTATTTGGAAAATATGAGTTTGTGTGCTAATCATGAAGTCCTTGGAGTTTTAAGTGCTTGGAGAGACAGGTTTGTAAGTGTCAGGTAGTAATTCTCCGACCCTTCCGAGTGCGGGGCGTTACAATTAAATTATTAGTTCTAATTATTTAATAAGATAAACACAATAGTTTTAATTACTCAAGCAAATAAAATACCATTGATTAAAATTATAATTCAAATAAGATAAAAACAATACAAGTATTATATAGTTGATAATAAATAAAAAACCCTAGTCAAGTAAGTGTTATGTAATATAGGTTTGAACTTGTATCTAATTCAACTGTTCTGAGTAATGAAATTTTTGTCGTTTTCAACACACATAAGCTATCTCTAACCAACAACAACGATGTCTAGGGAACGGTTTGACAAGACAATGAATCGCTCTGCACACATAATGATGTCAGATGAAAGTTTAGTTTCGTATGATTTCAATTATAACTCTTAAACGATGATTCTTTTCATGATTCACTTAAAGAATCAAACAAAACAGATATTTTCCAAAATTCCCAATCACTTCTCGATCATTGAAAGACCGTGCAGTACAGTAACAATGAAATCTCGATCACTTCTTCAAGATCATTCCCATTTTAGTTTCTGCACGACGGGAAGCTTGTATAGACTTATTATCATCTGTCTTATAGGCTTACAAGATGGCTGATAATAAGTCTAGACAGGCTTTCGGTCTTGTAAAGAATATAAGGAGAATTATCTTGAAGAAGTGATCTGGCTTTCATTGTTACTGCATTGCATAGTCTCTTCGACCTTGACAAGTGAAGTAACAATGAAAGCTGGGTATTTCTCAGGATCACTCCCCATAAGACCTCCACAAGACTGAAAGCTTGTATAAACTTATTGTTATCCGTCTTACAAGGTTACAAGATGACTAATAATAAGTTTATATTGGCTTCCTGTCTTGCATAGGTTATATTGAAGGATGATCTTGAAGAAATGTCTTGCTTTCATTATGACTTCATTACATAGTTTCTCAGACCTCGACAAGTGAAGTAACAATGAAAGCTACACATTTCTTCAAGGTAATTCTCATTTCATTCTCTCCAAGGCTAGAATCTTGTATAAACTTATTATTATTCGTCTTACAACTTAACAAGACGGCTAATAATAAGTCTATATCGGCTTCATGTCTTGCAGACTTTCGAACGGAGAATTATCTTGAAGATATGTGTGACTTTCATTGTTACTTTACTATGCAGTCTCTCGGACCTCGACAAATGTGATAACAATGAGTGGACAATATCTAAAGTTTGAGAAGTGATTGCCTGACAATTTTGGCATATGGATATTTAGATCAATTTTTTAAATTACTCGGGTGGAAATAGAAACATCATTTAAGAATAAGTAAAATCCTATCGTATAGAACACAACTTTCTTCACAATATCGAAGAGTTGGTATACCATGTAATGCATTATTACATTATATTAATTCCATTCATTTTTCTAATCTGCTACACCATCAATCTAATTTTGCTCCTTATTGTAGGAGTCTTGTCAACAAAATGTGATTACAAATTCAATGCAAAGAAATATTTCAAGAGATGTAGTTGATGAGGTTCCAACATTTTATGTCTCCACTTCCATTTCAAACATTTTATAATTTTTTTTAATACTTTGTACCATGACCCTAACTTAGAGTTTGATTGTAGCCTCGTAACATTTTCACGAACAATTGTTGGATTATATATTATGTTTAAATTTCACTTTTACATCCTACTATTTGAACGAAACTTCATTTGTTTGAATGCGTACGATATTTTAAGTTCGAAACGGTCTAATCACTATTCGAACGGTATAGCATTAACATAGGATGTTCGAATGGTTACGATATCAGTTCGAACTACAAGTCGTCATTCCATTCGAACGCGTGCCTTTTTTATTAAGACGAACACACTTATATTCGAACATAAATATTTTGACCAAAATAAAGTTCGAACCGTAACATAAATTGTTCGAACTGCATATGGTTCAATATTCGAACGATTATAACCCTTATTTGAACGTCGCTTGAATTAGGAATTTTCTTATTGGAAAAATTCGATTTATTGTTCGAACTATAACTACACACCTTCGAACAATATACAGTCTCGACATTTGAACATAAGTCAATCTTATTCGAACGGGCATGCCTTCAATATTTGAACGACCTCACATCCCGTTCGAACGTTTCTCAACCCATTCAAATGTGACTAAACTGTTTGAATAGTAGCCTCATATCGTAAAAGTTTGAACATGCTGGAATGAAAGTTGGACATTCGAATGCTTTTTAGGGATGGAATTTTTTTCTGTTCGAACAAACTTTGGTTGGGTTGGGAAAATTTCATCCCAAAAGTTATTTTCTGGGACAATATTTTTTTCTCATCCCAGAATGACTTTTGTGATAGACCTTTTGGGATGAGATTTTTTTATCCCTAATTATCTCCTAGAACGAAATCCCACTCTTTTAGAAATTACGTCCCAAAAGAGAGGGCTTCTGTTGTAGTGATCGCGCCATCAATGTAGATTTGGGTCAAGTTCATAGAAAATAGCAGATGTTGCATCGCTTTAATGGTGAAAGATAAATGCCTAAAAATCGTGGTCATTTGATTTACAAATTGAAAACTTGAATTGCCTAAGATGCAAATTAATTGAAGAAAAAAAAAAAGAGGCCAGAAATTTTGGTGCGTGAATCAATATACTTTCCATTAGTCTTTTTCCGTAGCAGTGGTATTGGATGCCAGGAATAAATACCTGATTGAAACGACACATTTAAAAGATATACGATCATGATCGATAAATATATACTTGACATACAGCTAAATATAAAGAAAGCTTCATTCCTTCAGACTGCATTGATTATTCCACACCACTGGGGAATAATCAATGCTCATATATATATAAATATGAGCATTATTGATATGAGCTTTCAGACACCACTGCAGACTGCTCGTATATACATATATATATATATATATATATATATATATATATATATATGGGCTTCCAGACATGAAGGACCGTAACTAAACATGTGCAATCGTGCATTGAGGGTGACCCAAGCATGCAACTTGCTGATATGATTCACTTATCAGTTATTGTGACAAAGTAGTGGAAATTAACCATAAAACTTGCCAGCTTCATGATCATGATCTTCGCTCATATACTTAATTGGATAATTGTCATGATCAGGGATCAAAAATGGGGAAAAATAATGCTTTAAAGACAAAGTTTAGGCGGCCTATCTGATCTACTCCTTCCATCATTCTTCTTTAACTGCATGCATCAAAGAAACAAGCCATCTTTTGTGAGCGAGCATCATTTGGAGTCGACTGGACCGACCGAAGAGTTGACATCCTTTGGTTTGACAGATTTTGTTTCTTCATGATCATCTTTCGGTCCCAGGAATAAAGATTTGTATTGTTTGTTCTACGTTTCAAGAAACAAAACATATATAATTTCTATGTTTGGTCCCAGACTTTGATTCTCTAAAGTTTTTTCGAAAGTATATAAAAATACTTCAAAAGGCTTAAGATGATCATGGACGTTCATATTTTAACAAACATATATTATATTCCCAATTGGAATTTCAAATATAATTTTGAAAGCATATTATATATATAGGGTGAATACAAGGAAATTAAAACTTCTTCTAATTCTACTTTAATTATTCAATTGACACTTTAAAGCTTCCTTTGCTAGTACTATAGCTAGTTGATCATGTAAAGGACCATTATTTGCGGTCTCACTCTGGACTTGCTAGCTGTAACATGCTTACTCAGCCCATTTGGGGAAGTTAAAAAAAAAGAACACTATGCGCGCATGGAAACCTCCTCCACACACACTCTCCCGTACCTCCCTTAGTTAAGCTGTGACTAACTTTCAGCAGGAAAATTTGCTAAACTCTCTCATTTATCTGAAGGATTTTAGATCAGCAAGTTACACTTCCCTGTACATCTCTACAGAAATTGAAGGTAACCATCACTCACTACTACAGATTTTGGTTTTTGACCGTCACAAATACTTTTTTGTGATGGTTTGAGACCGTCACCATGACGTCACCTCAAAGGCATCATAAAAAGTTTTTTTGTGACAATTTACTGTTCAACCGTCACAAAACTTTTTTTTTGTAACGGTTGGAAGTCTTCCGTGAGATGTAATGTTCGAACGTGATAGTTTTTGTGACAGTTAAAATCAGTCACAGAAAGTTATGTTTGTACGTAAAAACTGACGTTCAAACGTTAACCCGACCGATTAATATTCAAATGTTAAAAGTTAAACATTCGATGTTTTTGTTTCGCACAATTAATATTTATGTTCGAATGTAACAACATCCAAACGTTTGTTTAGAGACGTTTGAATGTAGCATTCGGATCTTAATGGAGAAGCATTCGAATGTACAATTTTTAACGTTCGGATGGTGGGTTGTCATTCGAATGTATCTATTCTAATCATTTAAACGTTTAGATTGTTTGTGCATGAAAACATTCAAATAGAGTGACTTACGTTTGAACGTTTTGTTGAAATTTGGTGGTATTATGTTAGAACGTTGGTTCAAAAGTGAAGCCATGTTCAAACATTTGTTCTTTACATTCAAACATTATGATTAGAAACAGTAATTTCATAAAATTAAAAAGCATACGAATTATATTATATTACACCTTAAATAAAACAACTAATAATGTCTCATAGAGTTGCAAAAATAGATAATAAAAGTTTCTAATAATGATAATGATATATTCATTTATTCTTATTTCCTCACCCACTGTGCTCCTGTTGAAATGACATAACACGTTCCA
This sequence comes from Juglans microcarpa x Juglans regia, assembly GCF_004785595.1. Classification (NCBI taxonomy): domain Eukaryota; kingdom Viridiplantae; phylum Streptophyta; class Magnoliopsida; order Fagales; family Juglandaceae; genus Juglans; species Juglans microcarpa x Juglans regia. The sequence goes on along the minus strand of NC_054601.1, from coordinate 22,380,447 downwards.
TCTGGACCAGCACCTCCCTCTGTACTTGCTCTTGAACTTCAATGCGTATTCTCTTCTCTTGGTCTCTTTGTCGGTCCTGCAAACGCATCTCTAAATCAGGCTATCGCAATAAGAGCGACTCCAACTCCTGCTGTCTCGACTTCACCTACTCAATTTCTTGGCGTGCTGCATCTAAATTTTTAGTAAGATTATTAACTTCTAAAGTCGGGTCTTGGAAGATGAACTGACACGTTTGAAAGAACATCACAAACCTCTTACCAAACCAGACTTACTTCTGAGCACTTGCGTGAATATTTTCATGTCACTAGGAGAGAATTCCTCAGAGGTTGACTGGATCTCAAACATTTTTTTCCTGCAATTACAACGAAAACACACAATAAGTAACATATTAAAAGAAATGAGGAATCAAACATTATATGAATTCACATGTTGCATAATTTATTCATAGAAAATAACCTCACTTACATAATTATTTTTAGTGACAGGATCAACCCACTCGTTGTGCTCATCAGTGTGAGTAGTAGTATAGACATGAATGAGTAAGAAATTTTCAGAATCATCGTATTTCTAACAAAGCCACATTTTTAATTTTAAAAAATAATGTTAATACTTAAATAAAAGAATATGATAAAAATGAGTGAATTTTTTAAACCGGCGTGATGGTGGATTGTTAAAGTCATTCTATTATGTACATTGATAGAACTTAAGTGCTGCAGGCAAAATTAACAATTTTAAATATAATTTATGAAACCACTATAAATGTAAATAAGTGATAGGGAATAAATTTAAAATACTTGATAATCTGAACTTGATTACAACACTTCCTCCAATCATCTAATTTTATTTTTTGAAAAGGGGACTGAACAACCTATTCTAACGTCTCAAATTTCTTGAAGTGGTCATGACATCGTCCCTTGTGAAGTCAAAATAATGTAGTCATCAACTCATTCACAATTCGCACATCCTTACTACTGCCAAAATTGAGGTCGAATTCATCCTAAAAATTGAATTCATAAAAAATATGAAATCAAAACATCTCAAAAAAAATTTATGCTCGTATATAAACTTACCTGTACATGACTCTGAATGTGATCCTTAACCTTATTCAGAACATCTCTCCATGATTGCACATAAAATAGGGCATAAACTCAGACTAGTGTGCCGACATAGGAGGAAAGCGATATTGCACTATCATCCACTTCTCTAGTGAAGTTATCAGCACGTGTTAAGCCACATCCATGATGTGACAACAAATCGGCTAATATTTTTAAAACTATTAAATACAATTCCCAAAGTATTGAAATATACTTAATTATCAACAAAATTTACTTACTGATAAGTGTCGACTGGTTGTCTGTCTCCTGTGTATCAACTTGTTCAGGAGCGAAGTTCTCAGTTGGGGAGTCGTGAACCGGGTTGGGACTTAGGTGAGGAGGCACATTTCTTTGTTGTCGTTTTGGTGGGATCCTTGAAAATGAGTAATATTTAAAAAAGAAATTAGTATAGAATAATTTATAAAAAATGTATTGTACTATCACCTATGTAAATAAAATATTTAATACTTTTATTCTTCATCTCTAGATATATTTTCCAAGCTTGTTTCAGAATCGACTTCAATAACATCTTCGTCATCATCATCTTCTTCTTTGTCTTCTTCATCAACTTCCTCTTCGGACTCTTCTTCTTCTTCTTTTTTCACTTACTTCATGAACAAAATCATCATTTACTATGGATGGGTCGAGATGTATGGGTGGGATGTCATCTCTACATAAGGGGATTAGTTCAAGCGAACCGAGGTCAACAAATAAATAATACTCTCTCCATCTTCCTGGTAGGCCTCTATAATTGGAGTGCCATATTCATCTCCACTATGATCGTGATCCGCTACCATTCTTGCATCATAGATATTCCGAGGAACAAATTTTTAAATGACTCATCAAGTTATCTCTTCACTATCTTCATCGACCCTTTTCATTGGATCAACCAAGTAATTAATAGACTTAGGTAGCTTGACAAGCCAATATGAATAGATCATCTTTATACCATTTACATTCAGTATCGATACTCGTAAAGTGACTATCCCTATGTATCGAAACCTGACCACCGCCTATATCTCACCAATCACATTTAAAAACATATGTCACATTTCCACCCAGGTATTTTAATTTGATAATCTCACGTATGATACCATAGTAGTCAATATCATCTATTCCATGACTTCCGTTGACCAACACACCATAATTTTGCATCTTTCGATTACGTTCACAGTCCATAGTATAGAATCTATAACCTCGAGCCGTGCATGCAGTGTATTGAAGTGCTCCGTGTGAGGGACCACGGGCCAATGCATGCAATTTAGGAGAAACTGATGCAGGATAATTAATTAGCACGTCGTTCCAAAATCTAACAATTGAAATACTAACAAAATTATTAAAAGTTAAAAATTAAAATGGTTCAAACTGATTTTAAGTGATGGGACATTTAAATGTATATGTGTTGTTCAAACCATCCAAAAAATTCTTCTTCGTGTCTCGCCTCTATATTCTCTACACCTTCTGTCCTAAGTTTGTTCATGTGCTTACTGTATAAAAGAATAGGATATTTGAACACAATCATTATAGTTAATTTTTTTTTAATTACAATTATTCTAAGTACGCAGCGACATACCTGAGATAGTCATCAATCTTCCAACAATTATTCAACACATACCACCGAGCTTTTCTGAACTCTTTATCAATTAAGTCATATCTCGTTTGTCTACCCAAGGACCGTACATTTTGGAAAAACACTGATAGCTCACGGGGGGGAAAGAGTAGCAAGATCAACATTCTGCCCTTTACGACTAAATCGTGTCTCAACACCATGAAGATATAGATAGCAAAATGTCAACCATTCATTGTGTATATAAGCCTCTGCTATTGAACTCTCAACTCAGGCTTTATTTCCAATAGTGCGCTTCAATCTACCTAAATATCATTTAACTAGATACATCCAATGGAACTGCAGAGGGCCACCTAATAATACCTCCTGAGATAAATGTATTGCTAAATGGACTATTACATCAAATGATGGTAGAAAGATCTGCTCGAATGTACACAATGTAGTAACATATCTCAGTTTACTACCCGAGAGCACAAATCTTTGAAAAACATGCAAAGTTCAGTTATGGTGACACATACATTAGAAGTCAGTTTTCCATGAATTCTCACCGGTAACAATTTCTGCAAAAATACATGATTATCATGACTTTTCAATTCACTTATTTTCTAGTCATCAGGACTCAGGCATCTACCAAGATTGAAGGCATAACCATCTGGCAACTTCAAACCTTGCAACTATTTGAAAAAAATCCATCCTCTCATCCCTTGTCATCATAAAGCATGCATGCGACATAACCACCCTGTTGCATTCCATATTCAAATGCAGATTATGTTTAATTCCCATTCTCTCAAAATCTTTTCTCATCTTAATCATGTCCTTCTTCTTTTTGGTAATGCTCATAAATGTCTCTAGAATATTATCACAAATATTCTTCTCTATGTGCATTACATTCAAACTATGTTGCAACATTGATGATGGCCAATACGACAAGTCAAAGAAAATGCTACACTTTATCCAATTCAATTCTACAGTGCCTCATTTTCTCTTGATCTTTCCCAAACTTTTGCCAAAATTGTTCGCACTAACTTTTAGTTACTGTTCCACTATCTCGTCCCTAGTCAACTCGTTTGGTGCAGTTTTTTCCTCAACTTTCCCATAAAATTTAGCGCATTCCATTCGTCATGTATGATTTGCTAACATATACCATCAATGGCCCATAAAACACATCTTCTGCGAGTATCTTAGCTACTCAATTACAGTTTTTTTATTACACGTGGGACACGCTAACTTCCCTTTAGTACTCCAATCGAAAAGATTTCTATATGTTGAAAAATCATTTATCGTCCACATTACTGTAGCATGCATATGAAAATATGTCGACGTGTATGCATCAAAAGTTCTGACTCTTGTTTCCCATAGATCTTTCAGCTCTTCAATTAACGCATGAATACATCAATATCATTCCTAGGTGATCTTAGGCTGGGATAAGTAAAGTTAACAAAACTTTTGGCACGCCTTCATGCACCTCCATGGTGGAAGATTATACAGAATCAACTCTACGGGTCAGGATCTGTAACTTGTATTCATATTGCTAAAGGAATTGAATCCATCGGTTGTTAGTCCTAGATGCATATTACGAGCTTCGTTGCCGAACTCTAGGTTTTGATCGTTAAAGGATTGCCATGCAAGTAAGTCAGCTGGGTGCCTCATATATTCGTCATCCTTAACTCTTTTCTCCTAGTACCACCTCATATCTTGAGCTATTTTTTTATACATATATAGCCTTTGCAATCTGGGTTTTAGCGGAAACAACGCAAAATTTTTACCAGAATGTTTTTCTTACCCTTCTACCTTGACTCTTTGCATACCGGACATGCTTTTTTTTTTCTCATTCTCATTCCAAAACAAAATATAATCATTCTTGCATGCATGTAAGGACTTGTACTCAAACCCTAACCCCTTCTCTCAACTGTTTCGCTTCATAAAAATTCTTCGACAATGCAGAACATTTAGGAAGCACCTCATTAAATAAGTTCAAGACCATGTTGATTGCTTTTGTCAACATCCCATACAACTACTTAATGTTAAGCAATCGCACAATAAACAACATTTTGCTATATTTTGTATATCTAGAATAAAGCTCAAGCTTTGCATTTTCCCACATTGTAAAGAAATTCTCCACTTCAGTCCTTCGGCCACTTGAGGCGTCCTCATCTATTTCATCCATAAACATCCCGGCTTCAATTTCATCTAACATCTTCTCCATCTCATCCCGTTCATTAAGGTCATATGCTCAGTATCTTCATCCATGTGTCGCATATTAATACTATGACTGAACATAATCTTGATTGATTGTTCATATGGCTCACCATGCAAAACCCATCGGGTATACCCTAAATCCATACCAGTCACAAATATATGACTTTCTACTTGATCCAATCTTATAGCGCACAGATTTTTGCACTCTTGACATGTACACTTAATGTAACTGCGACAATCAGTAAAGGCCCGAGCAAAATCAATAAATGCTCTAACTCCATGTGCATACTATACATAGTCATTTCCAAGTCTATCACCAAGACGAATCCAACTTTTATCCATTTCTAAAAAACCCTATTGATTAGTATAATGCAAACTAATTTCACAAGCATCACATGCTCTAATTTCCATTGCTCATTAGATAAAGGTAGTTGATTCTATCTCATTCGAGATTATATCATCCATATTGTACAAAGTTCATCACTCTTCTACTTTCCAAGTTAGTAGAAATTTTGGCAGCACTTTCCCATAGTTCTCCAAGTATACATGTTCACAGAGAGGGATTGTTACCCTACGGATAGTATATACGAAGAACAAATGAGGAAAACACTGAATCTTCATACTAAACGTGTACAGTAGGAGTAACGAAAATGTGCAATATAGATAATATAATTCCAAACTATCCACACTAGACAATTCAAAAATTAGTGAACACCTGAGTGTACACTAATTTTCAAACGGGTCTAAGGTTATTCATACAATATCACACAAAATCTAACAAATAACACAAATAACATATAGATATATACTACACATAAGCTATGTCGAGAGTTTGGAGGCTTTGTTCTAAGTAACGTATGTGGAGTATGTTGTTTGAATTACTTAGAAATTAATTATATTAGTATAATAAATTAAAGTTAAAATTATTTTTTATTTATTAGTTATTTGTTTATACTTAGTTATTTACTAGGTATGTTATGAATTAATTAGTATTTTTTTATCTTATTTATTTTATTTACTATGTTATCATGAATTACTTTCTATGTTTAATATCATATTAGTTTATTAGTTTTATAGTATAATCTAGCATCTTATTAATATATGGTATTTGTTTAATTAGCTTTTTGTATAATATCTTATTAATTAGCTATTTGTTTCAAACCTAGTATATGTTATAAATATATATTAATATTTTTTTAATAGTGTTTAATTACTTATTAAGATTTAATAGTTTTTAATATTGTTTAATATATTTTAATAGTGTTAAATTGTTTAATATATATGAATTGTTTTTTTAATAGTGTTTAATATATATTAATTGTTTAATAGTGTTCAATAGTATATCTTATTAATAGTGTTTAATTACTTTTTTTAATATATATTAATTGTTGTTTAATAGTGTTTAATTACTTATTAGTAAATTATGAATTCCTTACTTTTCCTATATTTTCTATCTCCTAATTGTATCTCCTACATTCACAATATTTTTTTATTCATAATATATGCCCAAATCACAATATTATCACAAATCACACAAAATCTGCACAAATCATTCCACTATTATGTTTAATCATAACATATTCTTATTTATCTTTTTTAAAATTCACAACATATTCACAATTAATTACCAATATATTCACAATAAATTACTAATATATTCACAGCATATTCACAATCAATTCTTATTAAAGGATGAATAAGAACACAATCAATTCACAAAAAATCACGACATATTCACAATCAATTCACAAAACAATGACATCATATTCACATTCAATTCACAAAAAATCACAACATATTCCCAATAAAGTTTAAAAATTTACCTAACCCAACAATATCCTTTTACAAATGACAAGTTTCAACAAGCCCCAATAAATAATCCTTAAAACAAAAACACAATATTAGTTAGTTCAAACTAAATAATACATAGTTACAACAAAATAAATCTAAATAAACAAAAAAAACTCAATGCTAACGTCTCTTCAAGAACAAAGAAAAATCATACAAGCTCTCTCTCACTCTAACTCTCTCTCTCTCTATACGGCACGGGTTGAAGGCAAATGGGATGAATTACCTTCAACTCATGTGTCCTCACCCTAGACTTCTCTAGGGCATTTTTTTATTTATAATTTTTTTGTCTTATTGCAGCAACTTTGGTCACTGCAATATGTCTACTTAACAAGAACGATAGTGTATTAAGTCATCATACAAGTTAATGCAACAACATTTTAAATGAAAAGTCGCTGCATCAAAAAAGTGGTCCGTTCGAATGTCACACTATACGTGAAATTTTGGGATTCCACTGAAATAACCGTATAATTTTTAACAATTGTGAACGTTCGCACGTACAAATGTTGACGTGTGAACATTAATAATCCCCACAACAAGCCCAGATCACGCGGATTAAGTTTGAACATCCACTAAAAACTTTTGACGTTATGTTGATGACGTTGCCAAGCCTGGTTTCCTATAATTCACTTGGGAAAGATCCCGCCAATTTTTTCATTCACGTTTGCACATACAATTTAACGTTTGAACATTAAGGTGTGATGTTAGAACGTGAAGTTGTACACGTTCTAATGTGAATGGAATTAGGTTCCACATATATTGTCTAACAATTAAATCGGAAAATGTCCTGCCAAATTTTAAACACGTTCGAATGGGAATTTTCACGTTCGCACGTCACTTCAACACATGCGGAAGTACATTTGTATTGTTCGAATTTGAATAACATATTTATATATTTTTTAAACAATAGTGGTTTATATAATATTCTAATTACACACAATATGTAACATAATTATCTAAAATATTATTGTATATATTCTATAGTATAGGGTATGTAATATATATTATTTACTAGCATATATAGTAATGTATAGTATATAATGTAGTAATGTATGGTATATTATAAGTTAGTAGCTCATAATATATTAGTACATATAATAGTAGTTTATTATATATACCCCAACAATATAATAATAACACTAGTATAATATTAGTATACTAGTACACTATGTACTATATACTAGTACAATAAATTTTTTCAAAATCTATTGATGAACACTGGAAACATTTAAATTCGTTTCTAGACATCATTAGACTCAATGGTCTTGTCGTTTCTGCGAAGAAGATCAAATTGTTCCAAACCAAGATCAGATTCCTTGGTTATGATATTTCTGAAGCAAATTGTGGGGGTTGGCTCGACTTTCGTGATGATAGCCAGAAGCCTTACTGGAAGGAGAAATTTATTGATGGTTTACCTTGCTTATTTGCTTATAAAGTGAAGGATGAACTTACTGTTGCTGGGTCTCTTAATTATGATACATACACCTATGGTGATATATGTGCTGTAATAAAGAAACTTGGTATTAGTATGTGTAATGATCAAAGAATGCTCCGAGAGCAGATGAGAAATAGCAAGAAAGCCAAATACGAAATGGGAACATTTTGTGAACAATTTGGACTTCCTGCTATAGCTCCCTCTAAAAGGAGACACAAGTTTTCTAAACCTCATGGTGGTATCAGGAGAAAACCCCATGATGAATTTTATAAGAAAACTTATAAAAAACCATTTTCTAAGCCATTTTCTAAGAAAAAGAAATCTAAATATTCTTCTCAAGGAAAATGTTATATCTGTGGCAATCCAGGGCATTTCGCTAATAAATGTCCCCAGAAAGCCAAAAAAGATAAAAAATTTAAAAAGAAGCTTAATCAGTTGAATATTGATAACAATGATAAAGAAGAACTATTTCGACTCCTAGAAATAGCTTCGTCCTCATCATCTGATATCCTCGAGTTCAGTTCAAGTGATTCAGAATATCACTCAGAAACTGAATTTCCAGATTCTACTGGTCCTAAGCTAGGTTGCAATTGTAATGATACTTGTTGCCAGACTAAAGGAAAAACAATTCATGTTTTAACTAAGTCTGAAGAACAGGAGAATTTATTGCTAACCTTGATTTCCCAAATTACAAATCCTGAGCTCAAAGAAGAATATCTTCTTAAGCTAAAGAGACTTCTGGGTTGTCAGGAACCAGAACCCTCAAAACACAGGATTAGTTTTCAAGAAACCTTGGAAAGATTTCAAAAGAAAAAACCCAAGGATATTTCTACTAATGATTTGCAACACGAAATAAATCTTGTTAAAAAAGAAATCGTTGAACTCAGATCTGAGGTTAACAACCTTAAGTCTGAAAATGAGATTTTAAAACAAGAATTTTTAGTGTTCAAAATTGATAAACAACTTGATTAGGACATCCCTTCTGATAATGAGCAAACAAACGACTCTGGTTCTAGCCAACATGAGTTAGCTGCTGATAACCAGATTTGTTTAATTCATCATACCATTCCTCCAAAATGGTTTTCAAAGGTTACCATTGTGGTTGCCCATGATTTTCAATTTTCTGTTGTTGCTATGATTGATTCGGGATCAGACCTGAATTGTATTCAGGAAGGACTCATTCCCAGCAAATATTTTGAAAAATCTTCTGAGAGATTGTTTTCTGCAAATGGATCTCAGATGAAAATTACTTTTGAGCTTAATAACGCTCATGTTTGCCAAAATAATGTTTGCTTTAAAATCCCTTCTGATTTAGTAAAAAACATGTCTGACAAAGTGATTTTAGGCATTCCTTTTATCTCTGCTTTATATCTTTTTTTGACTGAAAAAGATGGTATTACTACCGACCCTTTTGGTCAAAAGGTCAAATTCAAATTTGCATCTCGTCAAGAGATTGATCAAGATAAAGGTTTGAAATCTTTACTTTTTGCAAAACAAAAGCATCTGAATTTCCTCAAACAGGAAATAAGATACAAAAAGATTTCTGAACATTTATCTTCTCCAATTTTAATTTCAAAAATTGATGATTTTAACAAGCGTCTTGTTTTTTATGTTTGTTCTGATTTACCAAATGCTTTTTGGCATAGGAAGAAACACATCGTTTCTCTACCCTATATCAAAAATTTTGATGAACGCACAATCTCCACTAAGGCCAGACCAATTCAAATGAATAGTCAGACTTTAGAATTTTGCAAACAGGAGATTATTGATCTAATGAAAAAAGGCATAATTAGAGAGAGTAAGTCCCCCTGATCTTGCCCAGCTTTTTATGTCCGAAAAAAGGCCGAACTAGAGAGAGGTACCAATCTGATACCAAGACAGCGAGAAGAAGGAAAGGGCGGAGCCTGAATGAAGAAGAAGAGAAGGAAGGGAATGGAAGAACAGAGTATATTGCACAATAATTAAATTATGCAAGCACAAAATAAACAGGCGGTTAAACCGACCATATGCATGTATGCGTATGCAAAGATAATTGTAATAAACATATAAGCTTTATTAAAATTAACAAGCTTAAAGTAATTACAGGCAATTGGTAGTGCAGATTTGCACTTATAGAAATCAGGGTAAATAAGGAGAGTCAAGAACAGGGTAGAGAGAATTAGAGGTTTTCTCTCGAGTGAGTTCTGGAATGAGCTCTGCCTTAGCACAAGAACGAGGTTCTCCTTTTATAGAATAAGGAGTTCCTGTTTACAATCATTAAAGTGAAATAGTAAATCAATCCGTGAGTGAACAGTAGAGGAACTGTTTAAGCACGGAGCACATGGTGTCATCATTGTGTCTTCTAGCTGTCTTTTGAACGGTTACTTTGGCGCAAGACGACAAATTAGGATTCGGTCCACTCTGTGTCTTCCAGCTGTCTCTGTGGGCAGCTGTTTTAGGCTCAGAGTGTCAATTAACTCAAAGAGGACTATGGTCGGTCTTCTTTGAACTCAAGTAGTAGTCAATCATCTTCCAGCTTTGGAATGCCTTCTGAATCATGACCGAACATATTGCTGTATGAAGCCTCAGAGGATGCTTCCAAATCTTCTTCAGAATTATCACTCGTAGACTTAGATAGTTGTTGTTCCAACAATTTTATCAGATCTTTTTTACCAAGTTTGCGGAGGATGTTATCTTTGGCAGACTTGGAAGATTTCTTCGAGGATGAGCTGGTGGCTTTTCCTCTAGATGAAACTGTTGGGGAATCAGGGGCCTGAATTACCAAAGGGTATTCAGGTATTGCTGAACCAGATTTAATTGCAGGGAATTCCTTCTTGTCTTCTAAATCAGGAGCGACTTGAGGAAAATCCTTAATCATCTGGCTGATCACTTTTTCAGTATAACCATACCTATCCCACCATTTTGTGAAATAAGCTCGGTCCATTATATTAGCATTTTTCTCATAAGTCCATTTGAAGATCCACGGTAGTTTGTAGGTCTTACAAAAATGGAGCTCATAAGGAAACATCTGGGAATGCCGGTTTAATTTTGTACCAGCAAATTGTTGATAAAATGTAAAAGCTCTGGCGAGCTGCTCAGGGAGATTCTGGGGAATTAAACCAAATAGGTCCCACCATTGGAGAAACCAGTAAGGGAAAGTTCATTTGAATCTCTTATCAAAATTGATGAACCATGAATGGCTCATATCAGGTACCTGAAAGAACATAAAACGTCTCCAGGAAGTTATGTAATCAAAATAATTATAACTCAGTGCAGAGTCTTGGAGCCTTTTAAGAGTGGATGGGTTGGTACCCCATTCATCTTCTGTGATGACTCGGAGGATATAAGCACTGTGATAAATTAATTTGGTGGAATCATTCTTATCATAAATGGGTTTTATGACAAGAGAGTTGGTGAGAATCAAAATACTGGAGTAATACTGGAGATTTTTGGAGGAATCTTCAGGTATCCAGTGGAAATTAGGGGGAAAATAGGAAGAGGCTATTTTGAACGGATCTGTAAAATTAGAACGGCAAGGTTCTATATGGAACAGATGGGTAAGAAATGGCTTCTTCATATACATAGAATTTCCTTTTGGGAGGAAAAACTGTGGAGTAATCAAAGTAGGTCCTTTTGATGCAATTGCTTTCGCATATGGATCAAAAGGGGTAGAAACCGTAGACGCGAAGGTCGACGGTTGCGCAATTTTACCAAGAGGTGTGAACCTATTGGCAATATCCAGTGCTGTTGAGGGAGCACTGGGCACAATGGATGATCCAGACTCATTCTTTGATGAGTTTTATACTGGGTATTGGAGGTGGTGGATTTGCTCTCTGTTTTTCTTTTCCTTTCTTTTTGCTGACGCTCATGGTTGGGTGTCTGCAAGAATTCTCTGGTAAGAAAATCAGGGATAGAATTATCAGTGCCTTTGATGTATTCAATATCAAAATCAAAAACACTTAAAATACTTTGCCATCGTGCAAAAATATGTTTTGATGCAATGTTTTGAACATCTTGTTCTAAAACAAATTTAGCACTCATGCAATCAATGCGAAGTAAAAACTTCTTGTTTAACAAATCAGATTGAAATTTAGAAATACATAGTACTGTAGATAATATCTCTTGTTTAATAGTACTATATTTTTCTTGTGCAGGGTTCCAGGTTCCAGAATGGAATCGAACGATTTGTTCAGAAGAACCTGGTGAAACAGATTGTTTCAGAATGCCACCATAACCAATGTTTGAGGCATCTGTCTCAACTATTTTGAATGAATCAGAAGTGGGGATACCAAGGCACGGCATAGTTTTGACATGTGTAGTTTTGACATGTGCTTTGATCTTCCTCACTATTTTAGTATGGATTTCTGTCCAAGGAGAAGGATCGGAAAGAAGTCTTTTGAACAAAGGACGACATTGTTTCCTCATATCCTTGTAAAAATCAGCAACATAGTTAAGAGATCCTAGAAATCTCTGTAACTGGTTTTTGTCAAGGATGACATCAGGGAATTTGTCGGCAAAATCAATGGCTCTTTGGATGGGCCTGATTTTTCCTTCAGAAATATCATAACCAAGGAATCTGATATTGGTTTGGAACAATTTGATCTTCTTCGCAGAAACGACAAGACCATTGAGTCTAATGATGTCTAGAAACGAATTTAAATGTTTCCAGTGTTCATCAATAGATTTTGAAAAAACAAGAACATCATCTATGTAGACGATGGTAAAAGCAGTGAACGAATTGAAAATGTCGTTCATGATATGTTGGAACTCACTATGGGCATTTTTGAGACCGAATGGCATCACATTCCATTCGTAATGACCAAAGGGTGTAACAAAGGCTGTCTTATACCTATCTGACTCGGCTATCTGGATTTGCCAAAACCCAGACTTGAGGTCAAATTTGGAAAAGACTACAGCATCATTCAACCTATGAATTAAGTCATTTTTGTTGGGAATAGGATACCTAATCCACTGCAAGACTTTGTTCAGGGGTTTGTAATTAATGACTAGACGAGGGGTACCTCTCTCTAGTTCGGCCTTTTTTCGGACATAAAAAGCTGGGCAAGACCAGGGGGACTTACTCTCTCTAATTATGCCTTTTTTCATTAGATCAATAATCTCCTGTTTGCAAAATTCTAAAGTCTGACTATTCATTTGAATTGGTCTGGCCTTAGTGGAGATTGTGCGTTCATCAAAATTTTTGATATAGGGTAGAGAAACGATGTGTTTCTTCCTATGCCAAAAAGCATTTGGTAAATCAGAACAAACATAAAAAACAAGACGCTTGTTAAAATCATCAATTTTTGAAATTAAAATTGGAGAAGATAAATGTTCAGAAATCTTTTTGTATCTTATTTCCTGTTTGAGGAAATTCAGGTACTTTTGTTTTGCAAAAAGTAAAGATTTCAAACCTTTATCTTGATCAATCTCTTGACGAGATGCAAATTTGAATTTGACCTTTTGACCAAAAGGGTCGGTAGTAATACCATCTTTTTCAGTCAAAAAAGGATATAAAGCAGAGATAAAAGGAATGCCTAAAATCACTTTGTCAGACATGTTTTTGACTAAAACAGAAGGGATTTTAAAGCAAACATTATTTTGGCAAACATGAGCGTTATTAAGCTCAAAAGTAATTTTCATCTGAGATCCATTTGCAGAAAACAATCTCTCAGAAGATTTTTCAAAATATTTGCTGGGAATGAGTCCTTCCTGAATACAATTCAGGTCTGATCCGGAATCAATCATAGCAACAACAGAAAATTGAAAATCATGGGCAACCACAATGGTAACCCTTGAAAACCATTTTGGAGGAATGGTATGATGGATTAAACAAATCTGATTATCAGCAGCTAACTCATGTTGGCTAGAACCAGAGTCGTTTGTTTGCTCATTATCAGAAGGGAAGGGATGTCCTGATCAAGTTGTTTATCAATTTTGAACACTAAAAATTCTTGTTTTAAAATCTCATTTTCAGACTTAAGGTTGTTAACCTCAGATCTGAGTTCAACGATTTCTTTTTTAACAAGATTTATTTCGTGTTGCAAATCATTAGTGGAAATATCCTTGGGTTTTTTCTTTTGAAATCTTTCCAAGGTTTCTTGAAAACTAATCCTGTGTTTTGAGGGTTCTGGTTCCTGACGACCCAGAAGTCTCTTTAGCTTAAGAAGATATTCTTCTTTGAGCTCAGGATTTGTAATTTGGGAAATCAAGGTTAGCAATAAATTCTCCTGTTCTTCAGACTTAGTTAAAACATGAATTGTTTTTCCTTTAGTCTGGCAACAAGTATCATTACAATTGCAACCTAGCTTAGAACCAGTAGAATCTGGAAATTCAGTTTCTGAGTGATATTCTGAATCACTTGAACTGAACTCGAGGATATCAGATGATGAGGACGAAGCTATTTCTAGGAGTCGAAATAGTTCTTCTTTATCATTGTTATCAATATTCAACTGATTAAGCTTCTTTTTAAATTTTTTATCTTTTTTGGCTTTCTGGGGACATTTATTAGCGAAATGCCCTGGATTGCCACAGATATAACATTTTCCTTGAGAAGAATCTTTAGATTTCTTTTTCTTAGAAAATGGCTTAGAAAATGGTTTTTTATAAGTTTTCTTATAAAATTCATCATGGGGTTTTCTCCTGATACCACCATGAGGTTTAGAAAACTTGTGTCTCCTTTTAGAGGGAGCTATAGCAGGAAGTCCAAATTGTTCACAAAATGTTCCCATTTCGTATTTGGCTTTCTTGCTATTTCTCATCTGCTCTCGGAGCATTCTTTGATCATTACACATACTAATACCAAGTTTCTTTATTACAGCACATATATCACCATAGGTGTATGTATCATAATTAAGAGACCCAGCAACAATAAGTTCATCCTTCACTTTATAAGCAAATAAGCGAGGTAAACCATCAATAAATTTCTCCTTCCAGTAATGCTTCTGGCTATCATCACGAAGCATTACTTTGGAAATAAAAACATCTTGGTACCATCTATAATCAGACATCTGATGACATTTAAGATTATTTAACTGGTCGTTGATACGACTGGTTATGTCAGATGGTGTGCCAATAAAATGCTTTAAAATTGTATAAATCAAAGTATTAACTCCATCAGATTGAGCAGATCCAATGGTTTCATCAAAAATAGGGAACCCTTCATCATTACGCTTGACAGCATTCTGAATGGTTTCCTTGGCATCTCTGGTTAGGTGTTTATCCCACCAGTTTCTTAAAACACCGGAAAAATCTTGTGTTAAAATCTTAACAATATCAGGCTGTCTGATATTATTATTCACATAAGCATTTGCTACAAGGGACATTTTACTCATGGTATTCATGATCTCTTGTTCAGAGAAACCATCAATATTCCATTCGTAAACCTTGTCAGCAGAGTAAGAAGATTGGCTTTGAAAAACTTTTTCTTCAAACTGTAAATCAGGAGGAGTAGGCCTGGAATACCAATTCTTCGTCAGACTCATTGGTTTGGGTCCTTTTGAAGAAAATGTGGCGATTTCAGGTTTTAAAACAATATCTTGAAAATTGTTTTCAAGTAGATCAAGATCCTTTTCTTCAGAGGAGTGATCGTTAGAAGACTCTTCTGTAGTTTCAATTAGAACTTCTTCTTCTATTTCTTTGTTAGACAAAGTACTAGTAGAAGGCTGTTCTTTTTTCAGATCTTTAAGCATTTGATCAATCTTATCTAAAGTCTGTGCCTGAGGTATTTTAAAATCAATTTTGGCTCGACTTTCGGGTAAGATAATCAAAGGTTTTTCAATTATTTTCTTTGGTTGATCTGTATTTAAAACCGAAGGAATAGGATCAGGTTTTTCAACCTTTTCTTCAATCCGATCTAACTGTTGTCCGATCGTATGAAGAGCAAGATTCACAAAGTTATTTTGAGAAATAACCTTTTTTGTTTCTTTGAGAATCTTGTCCTTCTCAGGATCTCTGGAAACAGTTTCCGAGATTTTGAAAGGTGAAGCATAAATCTCAACTCCCTTGTGGGTGATGAGAACAGTCTCCAAAGGTGGATGGCTTGACTAAACTACCATCTTACCTTCTTCCTGGACAAAATCAGTTTTAACAACGTTTAAAGTGCTGTTAGAAACATAAGTATTTTCAACAAAATCAAAGAAAAGAATATGCTGTTGTTGCTTATTCATTTCTTCTTTCCATTTCCGTTTAACACGTTGTTTTTCTTTTTCAGAATACTTTGCATGATAGGCTTTTCGCCTAGCACTATTTTTTGAAAGTTTGTATTCTTCAAAAAGATAAACAAGATCAAACGCAAATGGTTTATTCAACACAGTTAGACTGTGATGAATCTGAGGAGCAACTGGAGCTACCATCTCTGAAGCTGTGGGTGATTCAGAAGATTCCTCTTCCTTATCAGCTTCATTATGAATAGGCTGGTTTTTAGAAGAACCAGCACCCTGTGCTGAGTAAAAAGCAGAAGTAACTTGAGAGGACGTAGAGAGTCCTTTCAGTTTTAAAGCAGGATTAACAGGTTGGGTAGTTTTAACAGAATCTTCCAGAAATTGTTTGAGATTTTGGTCTCTTCTTACTGGAATTTCTGACCCTTCAAAAGAAGAACTAGATCCAGCATAAGAATTTCTTCTTAGCCCTGGAGATCTATTCTGATCAAAACTAATTTTAATGGTTCCATCCAAATACTGTTGAATGTTACTTGGATAACTATCAACAGGGTTTCGAGGGATAGCAAGAGGAGGAACTTCTTCTTCCAAGATCCATTCTTTGGGAAGAGATATATCTTTCCAAAAAATCATTCTTGGAGTGGAAACTTCCGCATCTGGAGTTGAACTCTGGATCAGTAGAGTTTTTCCCTGGATGGGTTTTGCAATAGCTCTAGGATTTAAATTCGTTTTTAAAAGACGATAATAAATCCTGTAAATCAAAGTGAGAGGTTTACTCCCTTCAAGCATATCATAACCAGAAGTCAAAATATTTAAAGTTAAACATTTTGAAATATGATTGTCATCAATAGCAAGAGTTAAATCAGGATAACAATTAAAATGGACTGGTCCGTTCGTTAAAGACGATTGGATCATTCCGAGAATACTTGTTTCAAATTGATTGAATCTGGCATCCCTTAGGCAGAAAAGAACGGATGCATCGATGCCTCTCCTTGTTAAAGGTTTGGCAGCAATTTGGACAGATCCAATGTGTATATATCTGAATCATTCCTGGAAAAACTTTGCCATCTGTTCTTTTGGGAACAGGTAACATTTTTCTTGGGATTTAGATATAGCATAAGTTTGTTCAACAGTACGCACGCAGTTCCGTGTGTGCAAAGTTCTTTCAAACCAGTTGGTCCGATAGAGCTTATTAACATCTAGATTTGGAATCTTCCATGATTCCAAAGCAGAAGACTCAACTGCTTCAAAAGCACAGTCTTCCTCATTCACTATGTCAGGCAGCATAGCCGACCTGGAACTAATTGTTGAATTGGATCTACCTATCCAACTCATTTTGTCCTAGGACAACACCGACCGTCGCATCTCAGGGGTCTGCGAACTTACCACTCTCGGCCCTCGGGTTTGCACCTATATCTGCCCTAAACGCCAACCTCGGCTTAACACGGGACTTACCAGGTACCTTACCTACATGACGAAAGATGATCCTGAACCAACCAAAGTAGAAACTCTGGGTGGGGGTTGTCTGAAAACAAAATAAGTTCAACAGGAAAGAAGTAATTCACAACAATTAGATACCAGATTGGCTCTGATACCAAGACAGCGAGAAGAAGGAAAGGGCGGAGCCTGACTGAAGAAGAAGAGAAGGAAGGGAATGGAAGAACAGAGTATATTGCACAATAATTAAATTATGCAAGCACAAAATAAACAGGCGGTTAAACCGACCATATGCATGTATGCGTATGCAAAGATAATTGTAATAAACATATAAGCTTTATTAAAATTAACAAGCTTAAAGTAATTACAGGCAATTGGTAGTGCAGATTTGTCTTTAACGAACGGACCAGTCCATTTTAATTGTTATCCTGATTTAACTCTTGCTATTGATGACAATCATATTTCAAAATGTTTAACTTTAAATATTTTGACTTCTGGTTATGATATGCTTGAAGGGAGTAAACCTCTCACTTTGATTTACAGGATTTATTATCGTCTTTTAAAAACGAATTTAAATCCTAGAGCTCATTCCAGAACTCACTCGAGAGAAAACCTCTAATCCTCTCTACCCTGTTCTTGACTCTCCTTATTTACCCTGATTTCTATAAGTGCAAATCTGCACTACCAATTGCCTGTAATTACTTTAAGCTTGTTAATTTTAATAAAGCTTATATGTTTATTACAATTATCTTTGCATACGCATACATGCATATGGTCGGTTTAACCGCCTGTTTATTTTGTGCTTGCATAATTTAATTATTGTGCAATATACTCTGTTCTTCCATTCCCTTCCTTCTTTTCTTCTTCAGTACATAGTACATAGTGTTATTAGTATAGCTATATTATTACTTTATAATATATTAGTCGTTAATTATACTTTCGCATATGGATCAAAAGGGGTAGAAACCGTAGACGCGAAGGTCGACGGTTGCGCAATTTTACCAAGAGGTGTGAACCTATTGGCAATATCCAGTGCTGTTGAGGAGCACTGGGCACAATACTAGTACATAGTGTTATTAGTATAGCTATATTATTACTTTATAATATATTAGTCGTTAATTATACTTTTTCAATATATTAACAATACTTTTTTTTTTTGATAAAATATTTTCATTCATATAAACCTTAACTTACACATTAGAGGTGTCCAACCAAACATATTGAGCAATAAAAGAAGGGACATAATGCATCCACATTTCCACCTCCTGTATTCTCCATGCATGTCTTGCTAAGAAATGAGCAACTTGATTCCCCATTCGTGGGACATGGTATACCCTGAAGTCTTGAAACTGGTTCAACATCCTCTTCATCTCAGATATAAGGCTTCCCAATATTGATAATGATTCCCCAGCAGTTTGTAATGCCTCAACTAGAATCATACTGTCACTATCTAAAATGATTTTCGAAATTCCCAGTTGAGAGCTAAATTGCAAGCCTCTAAACATTGCTAATAACTCCACTGATTCAGCTTCCAAAACTTCAGGTTCTGATTTACATACTGCCATGATAACCTCACCATGCTCATCCCTTACCACAACTCATATACCTGCCTTTTGGTGATAAAAAAACATTGTCCCATCCACATTTAATTTATAAAAACCTATGGGAGGAGCCTGCCAGCAAGAAGTTGGTCTTAAACCAGTTGCTTTAGGAATGGATGAAAATGAGACCTGCAAGCTCAATGCATGTTTGATTACAGCTTCAGGCGCCAGCCTTAATTGCTCATACATCATCTTGTTTTGTCTGTACCATAAAGCCCAGGCAATGAGAAAGAACCTTTTCAACTGTGATAAGTCACTTATTTCCAAAATTTGTCTAGCTATATCTTTTACAGAAGCAGTTGGAGTGGGGAATCCCATGTTGGACATATGCAATTTCCACACAGTAGTAACATCAGGGTAGTTAATAATTGTATGAGAGAGATCTTCCCTAGTGTATCCACAGAAGTCACACTGAACGGAATCCACAATCTTTCTTTTAAACAGATTATATTTTGTAGGTAGTCCATCTTTACAAGCCCTCCATGCAAAAATCTTGATTTTTTGGGGAATTTTCATTTTCCACAATGCTTTCCATAACTTTTTATCATCATAAGCTGAAGAATTCTCTGGTGAATCCTGGTTTTCCACAGTTGTCAGGAATCTATAGGCACTTTTTACACTAAAACTTCCACTTTTCTCATGCCTCCAAATCCATGTATCCTCATGATGCCTAGGGCTTAACACAATCTTAAGGACATCAGTAGCAATATTTGGATTGAAGAGGGCTCTTACTTGTTAAACATCCCACCACCTCGAATGACTATCAATAAGACTTCCAACAGTTGCTGACATATCAGTCCCCTCATTAAGTACTATTTCAGACTTTAAAGCTTGGTGTCCTGGGACCCATATATCCTCCCAAATTCTAGCAGTAGATCCATTTCCAATTCTCATTTGACAACCTTTCAACAGAATCTTGCTAGCCTCCCATATCCCTTTCCATGCAAAAGATGGATTAAATCCCAGTTTAGCTTCAAACAATGAACTGTGAGGAAAGTACTTAGCTTTGTATACTTTGTGTAGAAGAGACTCTTCAATCTTTAATACCCCTAGGCCTATTTTGCTAGTAGAGCAGAGTTAAACAATTTCAGATCTCGAAACCCCATCCCACCTAGCTTTTGGTACACAAAGCTTGCTCCATTTGCACCAGTGAACTTTCCTCTCCTCAGCCTTCTGGCCCCACCAAAATTGAGCCATTAATCTCTCCAATTCTTTACACAAACTGGTTGGTAATTTGAAGCAACTCATAGTATAAAAGGGAATTGATAGAGCAACTTCTTTAATTAAAATTTCCCTTCCTCCTATAGATAGAAACTTCTCTTTCCATCCCTGCAATTTCTTCCAAACTCTCCCTCTAATTTTAGCAAAAGCTACTATCTTTGATTTTCCCACAACAGGAGGCAGTCCCAAGTATTTTTCATACTGTTGTATTGAGTTACTTCCCCACATAGCTAATAAACTCCTTTTGTCTGGATCTGTTACATTTCTGCTTAATAACATTGAGGTTTTCTCTTTATTGATTCTTTGTCTAGATGCCAACTCATATCTATGTAAGAGTTGTTGAATGTTTGTGCTTGTATCCACATCTGATTTGCAGAAAATTATTGAGTCATCTGCAAACAGCAGGTGATTAATATGAGGAGCTCCTCTACATACTTTGATCCCAGTCACTGTCTGTATGTCATCAGCTTGTCTCAACAGATCTATTAAACCTTCTGTACAGAATAAGAATAGGTAAGGGGACAGAGGATCCCCTTGCCTAAGTCCTCGAGTAGGTGTAAAAGAAGCAAAAAGCACCCCATTGATCATCATTGAGAAAGAGACTGACTTTACACAGTTCATTATGAGACCAACTAGCCTACTATTCAAACCCATCCTTACATGATCTCTTGTAAGAAGTCTCATTCTACTCTATCATAAGCTTTTGACATGTCCAACTTCAAAAACATAAATCCCCTCTTTCCCTTTCTTTTCTGTTTAAGGAAATGGACAAACTCATATGCCACTAGTACATTGTCTATGATTTGTCTCCCTGGTACAAATGCAGATTGTGTTGCATAAATAATGGGGGAAGAACCCTTTTTTGTCGGTTTGTGATTACTTTAGAAATTAGTTTATACATCACATTGCATAAACTAATTGGCCTAAAGTCAGAAACTTGAGATACATTTTTCTTCTTTGGGGTTAGAACTAACAATGTATGGTTAAGGCCCCCAGGAAAAATCCCAGTATTCAGTACATTAAGAACAGCAGCATCAATATTACTCCCAATAACATGCCAATATTTCTAAAAAAAGAGAGGTGACATACCATCAAGGCCAGGTTCTTTGTTTGGGTGCATTTGATTTAAGGCTCGAGTCACTTCCTCAGTTGTGAATTCCCTCTCTAGATCAAATTTCATCTCAACTACGAATCTGGTATCCACCCCTTCTAAAATATCCATAGCACCCCTTTCTGAAGAGGCTGTAAAAAGGGATTTGTAGTAATCAACAATTAGTTTATCCCTTCTTGCCCCTTCCTTCCATTGACCTTCACTATCCTACAGCTTAGCTATATAGTTCCTTTTCTTCCTCTAGAAGGCCTTTGCGTGAAAGTATTTGGAATTCTTATCACCACATTGTAGCCATGATACCCTTGATCTCTGTTTCCATAAAAGTTATTCCCTCTCTAGCCAAAGTTGGACATTGTTACTAGCAGCCTGTATCTCTTCGGGTCTTGCACAGTTGGGGTCCTCTTCTTGCAGGTGCTATAGTTTTGCCTTAGCTAAGGCTAGATTTTTATGAACCAATCCAAAGCCGGTACGGTTCCAACTATTGAGCTTGCTACTGCACTCCTTAATTCTTTTCATAGCATCATCCATGCTCCCAATACCAGTTCCATTTTGCCACACACCTTTAATGATTTCATCACAATCTTTATGCCCCACCCACATCGACTCAAATCTGAACATTCTTTTCCTTCTACCCAGGTGCGAATCTCCTTCAGAATTAAGCCATAAAGGTATGTGATTTGAGTATGACACAGATCCATGAGTAATCACAAAATTTGGGAATCCCTCCAACCATTCCGAGTTTGCCAAGCATCTGTCTAGTCTTTCATATATTCTCTCATCACCTTCCCTCCCATTACACCAAGTATAAAAAGGTCCCCTACTATAACCCAAGTCCATTAGATTACAATCATTAATAGTAGTGCGAAACTCCTCCATACGACCCTCAAATCTCTTGTTCCCCCCCCTCCATTTCTCATTTGGCTCTATGATCTCATTAAAGTTCCCCACTAGTAGCCAGGGGTAGCTAATTGAAATGAACAGTCGACGTATTAAACTCCAAGTTTCATGTCTGCTAGCAATGATAGGATCGCCATATATACCAGTAAACATCCAATCTCTTCCTTGATCCCCATCACCTTTGATCAAGGCATGAATGTGATGGGTAGAGAAATTAACAATATGTATTTGCACCTCAAGTTTCCACATAAGAGCTAACCCTCCACTTCTGCCTTGACAATCTACTGTAAAACAGTGGGCATATCCCAGCCTAAACTTGTTTTTTTCCATGCTACTCGAAGTCACCTTTGTCTCCGACAAGAAGACAAAATCAGGATCTTGTTTCTTGATGAGGTCAAGAAGTGTTCGCAATCCCCGTGGATTCCCAAGCCCACGGAGATTCCAACTTAAGCTTTTCATTGTTCTTGGTGGGGCTGATTATCAGCCACCACTGATACATTGGTCATCGCATCCTCTTCCAAACCCTGAGGTAAGTTCAAGGACCGTTTCTTCGAAGGTCTATGATCTCCCTCATCCAGTAGTAGTGCTTCCCTCTTCTTAGATAATTTAGCCTTTACACCCTTCTCCATAATTCCTTCTGTTGCCAAGCCCAGCATGGACTTCGGCTAACGGCCCATTTTTTTCAAAATAGGCCCGGTAGGAGGGGATGTTGACGTTATGGTTTGGCCCAAGGTATTATCCGTATCCATTGGTAGGCCCTGACCTATTTCTATTGAGTGGACGATGGTATTTGACATATATCCGTTAGTCTCCTTCTCACCACAAGATTCCTGCACATTCCCTATTACCGAATGATTCTCAACTTTCGTAACAGAACTCATCTTCTTCAGTGATTCAGTTACAATCGGGGCCTTATCTCCTGGATTCATGGTCTTGAGATAATTCTTGTCAAAAGATGGCTCCGTGTTCTTTTTCGCAAAAATCGGGATTCTTATCCGTTTGCCAGTACGGGAAGGCAACATCAGGGTCAGTATGTTGGCATGCTTTCCAGCTCGTAAAATCTCGATGGCTATGCCCCAGTCATCCATAATGATAATAGAAATCTGGTAACTGTTCGTAAGAGAAATGAACCCAACAGTCTCTCTGGGCCTTAAAAGCAATTTTCTTTCATCGCAACAATGGTTTAGTTATATCCAGAGTCACTCTAATTCGCATGTACTCTCCCCAAGCCAGTTCATCTTGGTCCAAATCAATTTCCAGTACCTTGGCCAATGCTTCCCCGATGCGCAATCCTACATACTTGTTTAATGCCATCATGGGCAAATCATGCACCCAGATCCAGAAAGTTGCCTCTGTGAAGTTAATCTCATGAACCTGCAACTGGCCATCAAATTCCTTTGTGAGAACCAGCTGTTTGTCGAAATGCCACGGGCCATCCAGAATTACCCTATCCTTGTCCCTGGTTTCCTCAAATTGCACTAGAATGATAGTAGGTGTTAAATCCCTGAATTTGATGCTCTTCCCCGGTCACCAGATACGCCTCATGGTCTACTTGAAGGCTTCTCTATTGTAATGAAGATTCGTAAGTGGTTTGAGGAACAAACATTGCTTTCCTCGAGTGATAATATCCCCCAATAAGTCAGTATCCACAAAAACCTCGTTCGCTTCTTCCTCCGTGAGAGATAGTTTCTCAAACAGATTGGTTAAATCATCTGCCATCCAGGAAAAACTCCCCTATGCAAGGGAGAAAGTCGATATTACAAGAATCAAACCACCACCCTGCACAGCAGCAGCAGGAAGATCCCTCTACTCAGTTTGGGAAAACGGAGAGAGGAAAAAAAATTTTCATCTCTTCCTTTTACCTTTATATTAACAATACTAGTATAACTAAACTAGTGCACTATGTACTAGTAATATATATATACTAGTACATAGTGTTATTAGTATAATATGTATTATTAGCTTTTAATATATTAGTACATAGCATTAGTTGTTAATTATACTTTATTAATAGATTAACA
This sequence comes from Juglans microcarpa x Juglans regia, assembly GCF_004785595.1. Taxonomy (NCBI): domain Eukaryota; kingdom Viridiplantae; phylum Streptophyta; class Magnoliopsida; order Fagales; family Juglandaceae; genus Juglans; species Juglans microcarpa x Juglans regia. The sequence goes on along the minus strand of NC_054601.1, from coordinate 22,355,881 downwards.
ATACTAGACTAGTAGAGTATATATAGCACTATTCATCCGGGTTGGATTTTTTCTCGGCCCGGTTCAAAACCCGGAAAACTGGATTCCGGTTCCGGGTTTCGGCTCGGATCATAACGGATCCGGAACCCGGATTGCAAAACTCGGTCCAACACGGTTCGGGTACGGGTTGGGGACTCGGGTACCGGGTTTAAACCCGGTTCCCGAGTCTTTTTAAATAGAATCCTGTGTGAATCCCCCACCCAACCCGACTCACCTCTCCCTCTCTCTCTAGTCTCTAGTTGTCTCTCTCGTTGGCAGAAGCAGAAACCCTAGGTGCCTAGCTGCCGCCATCGCTCGGTTCCAGTACTCTCTCTCTCTCTCTCTCCCTCCCTCTCACTCGCTCGCTCTCTCTCTCTCTCTCTCTCTCACTAGCTCGCTCGCTTTCTCTTACTCAATCCGAAGAAACCCTAGCCTCCCTCCCTCCCTCAGTGCCGACGAAGAAACCCTAGCCTACCTCCCTCTATGCCGACGAAGAAACCCTAGCCTTCCCCCTCAGTGCCGATCGAAGAAACCCCGTCATCCTCGTGACCCCACCATCGTCGTTGCTGATTCACCTCATCCTTGAGACCCAAGGTTTGTTCTCTGCAATTTGGGTCCGTTTTATTTCGATGTGGGTCTGTTTTATTACCTTGGAATGACGACGATGAAATGCTACGGCTTGTGTAGCTTTTGTTCAGGTAAGATCTGGGTTTTTTTTTGTTAAACATGGGTAAATTATATGCTGTAACTTTGATAGATCTGGGTTTTTTTTGTTATTTTGCTAGTAAACAATATCATGAAGCAGTTGTGGATAATGTCTCTCCATCAACCATATATGGTGCTGAGCATCTTTTACGGCTCTTTGGTATGTTTATCTATAATAAGTACTGATACTTTTGAATAGGCATTGGATCATCTGTAAGAACATTTTTTCATGCGACCAATATGTCAGAATGCCTTTGGTTTGATGAAACTGATGTGGCATGATTAGAGTATTACTCTCTCCTTGAGCTTCTATTCTTTTGATCTCTCAAGTCAATTTCTATATTTACTGGTGCTGGTAATTCTTGGACTACATGGCATACACAAATTCCTATTAAGCTTGCAAGCAAGTTGTTTATAAAATGGAATCACAATTTTTTCTTTGCATTTATGCACCAAAGAATCTCATAATCTCCATACACTTGCCCATATCGTCATTTATAAGAGTTTATTTGTCTTAATGTTGTTTGGAAGCAAACTTTTGTTTTTAATTTATCTGTCTTTTAGGCTTCTGCTAATGGTGATATTGTTTTGGTGTTTGCAGTTAAGTTGCCTGAGCTTTTGACATATGTGAATATTGAAGAGGAATCGTTGACACGCTTATAGCAGAAATTACTTGATTTTCTCAGGTATCAACTCAAACCAAAAAGCCTAAACAAGGAAGCCTTCAAATCAACCATGACTAAAATCTGAAATCTAGAAGGTTGGATAACTTTTAACAAGGTGGAAAATAATCGCTTTATAATTGAATTTCCACCGTCTTTGCAGTTAATGTAATGTATTATTTATAAAATTTTGAATTTTTTCATGATTCACTGAAGTTTAAAAACAGTTTGGTGGGGTTGTCGATGTCATGGGACTGAATTGTGACATTTTCCCTTCCATGATTTGTCACTGTTTTTCAACTAACATTAGCTCCTTTGTTTTTGCTTACAGAATGTGCAGGATCTCTCTTTCAAATCACTTGAAGTTCTACTTGCCGGAATTATTTTGTAATTCGTTTCTTGTAGTTTTGTATTTTGCAATGTAATGTAATGTGTAAATAACAAAATAGTGTAATATGTAGTGGATTGCATGCATTTTAGTTTTTCATTTTTATATATTTTTATTATTGTGGAAAATGTTAGTATTATGTTTTTTAATGATGACTCAGAAATTGTTTTCATAAAATATCATGCTTTTATAAAAAATTATGATTTTCAACACTTTTTTTAAATTTTTTTTAATAAGTATAAGAAGAATTATGGTTTTCAACATTTTAATTATAGACTTTTATAAAATAAAATAAAATAAAAATGCTTCTAAACGCCTTACATGAAAAAAAAAGAAAAAAAAAACGTGTACAATTCGAAACCCGGATTCACCCGGGTTCCGACCCAGGTCTAACCCGGACCAATCCAGTCCGGGTTCCAGCCTGGGTTTGGAATCCGGGTTCCAGTCCGGGTATATCCGGATTCCTGGGTCGGAACCCAGATGAACACCCCGAAGTATATATATTATACTAGTGCATTATGTACTAGTATAGCATATATATTAGTACATAGTGTTATTAGTATATCATAGATTATTAGCTTATAATATAGTAGTATATAATATTAGTTGTTAATTATACTTTATTAATATATTAATAACACTAGACTAATATAGTATATATACTAGTAATAGTATTCTTGATCGATAATCACATATTCACAATATATAACAACTATATTATCAATAATAATATTATTAGATTATATAATATATAAGAACTTTTATATATTATTTTATAAATAATATATTATTTAGTATAAATTATAAAACAAATTATTCTAGAGACGTTCGAACGTACCAATATAACGTTTGAATGTATCGGGAATTAAGTGACAAACATTCAAACGTAAAAATATAACGTTTGCATGTCTCAGGAATTAAGTGAAGAATGTTCGAACGTTAAAATTGTAATGTTCAGATTGCTCTCTTACTCATTAAGTGACGTTTGCATGTGAACACTATAACGTTCGAACGTCATGTGTATATAAGCTTCCGTTCGGATGCGAAATGACATTTCAAACGAATCTGTAACCTATTTTCATTAATTGCAACTGTCAGAAATCGCCGCCAAATCTGTCGCTGCCGCTGTCAAACACCACCACAAACGTCACAAAAGAGGTAGGTTTCCCTCTTTAACCCTTGGGTAGCTTTCTTTTATCTTTAATGGAGGTTTCGAGAGTTTCTAAAACCCATTGGTGGTAAGATTTTCATCTTGATTTCCTGGCCACCACAGGTTGCCAATTGCCAAACGGCCACCGTAGAAAACTTTCTTGAAGTGTATACTTCATTTCTACGGTAGCTTTTGGCCACTTTCATTGTGTTTGAGGTGTTAGGGATTGACTGAGTTGACGCAGCCATTTTTGTGTTGTAATGTTTGAATGTTACAGCCTCACGTTCGAACGTTAGACCTTTCAAATGAGGAAGACGACATACATGTTCACACATTAATAAAATAACATGCGAACATTCTACAGTACGTGCGAACATAACAAGAGCATGTGCAAATGCATATTTTACATTCAAATGTACGTTTGTAACATTTGCACGTATGATCCTTCATATTCTTGAGCATTACATTAGTTCGAACGGTAGTCTTACATGTGAATGTCATTTCACATTCGTTCGAATGAAAACATTTCACCTTCCAGAAATGTCAGAAACATTAAAACTAATAGTTAATGTGTATCCGAACGTCTTAATAAAAATGTTCAAGAGCTTGCTCACGTGCAAATGTATTTGTTTTGTAAGGTTTAATGTAATAATTTTCTATTTATTTTGTTAATACCGTTCGAATGTATACTTGGTATAATTTGAACCTGTGTTTGCTAGCATCATATTCGAACGTAACTCATCTTACGTTCAAATGCTTATCCTAGAGGAAATTAACGTGCAAACGTAAAGCCTAGAACATTCAAACGTATAAGGTTAATGTTCGAACGTAATATTTTATGTTCGATTGTATTTCCGAAATAATTTAGATTATAGTACATAATATGCATGATAGTACTGATGTTGCTCAATTTTTTTCTTTCTTTCAGGATATGTCTCATCTTTTGATAACTAGGAAAAATGGGAGGGAAGGAACAACCTAGGACACGTCTTGAGATGGGGCTCGAAAAGTGAGGTCGTAACAAGAAGTCCTGATCAACGAGTTTGATGAACTTAGATGGGAGCATAGGAGCCTTAGAGACGTGTTCACTACCAGGGACTGGACGAGTATCTGCACATTGAGGGGTAGCATATACCCCTGAATGGCTCGGAAGTTTTATATGGGTAGGTGCTCATGCCTTAGGATGCACCCCTCTCACATCGTGACTCTATTCGGTGTTTAGTTCGCAGTCTTGGCGGATGTCATCCTCGAGTTTTTGGAAATACGCCGCGTAGCTGAGATATCGACTACAGGAGATGCTCAGCCTAGGGATGGATACCGAGTAGGTGCAGATGTAGGCATTCCTACATCATCTACTGGTCCAGTTGACCAGACAGAGGCTGAGGGTACTGATGATGAGGATGATGACTGAGATGAGGATTTCTACATCTTCACTGAGAGAGATCGAGAGCAGCTTAATAGGAAGAATTCCTCCAGCCAAATACTAAAATCTCATGTGCTTATCAAAATAATTTATTTAAACTTTAAATCATAAACTGAACATGACATAAACTATCTAGGCTTCTGCCTCACCTCCCTGGGTCAATTTATGTCCTGCAGTATCATCCTTATAAATGTCATCACCTAGGGTGGTCTAAAAATATAAAAAATATACAAAAATGAGTCGAATACTCAATAAGTAACACATCATACAGTAAACATAATAAACATAAAGTTTCTTGAAAAACATGCGTGCTCATAAATACATACGTAAATAACGTTAATATGAACATGAACTTATTTTTCACTTATCATAGTCTGATACCCACTGTTGACCCCATAAGTTAGGGTTAGAGAGTCTAAATAAATTTGGATTTCGCCCGTGGCCGTGGGTTGTAGAATCCATATATAAGGAAGACATATTGGATGCACTATCAGCATGTACGACCTGACATTGTAATATGCCCATAACATAGGTACCGTTTTCATATCATAACATAGGTTGTTACATATCTTATCATTCATACTTCATCATAATCATACCTACATACTTGTCATATCATAGATTTCAAAAGAAATCGCATGCATACTTGTCATATCATATCATAGATTTCAAATGAAATCGCATTCTTTCATAACCTTCCATGATACATGTTTCCTCACATAAAATCATGATTTTTCAAAAATATTTTGATGCATAAATCTTCACATAAAATCATGCATGGCTTTTCATAAATTTTTAATGCATAACTCTTGCATACAATCATGTCTTTTCATAAATCTTTTGATGTATGACTCATTTCATAAAATCATGAATTTTCATAAATAATTTAATGCATAATTCTTCACGAAAAGTCATGGATTTTCATAATTTTATTATGACTTGGGTACATAAAAATGGGCTTCCAATGGAGGGTATACATGTATATTATTTTTATAAAAGACATGCATTTTACCATACATACGTATAATTGTATTATCATGCCACTTATCTCGTAGTGCTAATCCATTATTTTCAGAATGTGGCTGATTACCTAAAAACATGTCAGTAATTTTTGTAAATTCATAATTAATCGCGTGCTTCATTATTGAAACATGAAAGAAATCTATAACTCTCAGATCTTAAAATTTTTTAACTCCTTAAATACTTTAATGTTTATAAAATTTCTCCAAAAATTCTTACACGATTAAATCCTAAAATCCCATTATTCCATATAATGAACTTATAATTCTATCTATGCAAGCACGTGTTGACCCCAACATATACACACATTAAATCCATAATATCGAGGTTAAATTGTATTCGATATTCCTATATCTGTTAACTAGTCTCAAAATATTCCAACTTTTCATGGTCTAAGTGCCCTTAAATTCATATGGCATCCTATATTCAATCTCGTGAGGCCTAACATATACTAACCTACTAAGTAGTTTGTATGAGAAAAACAAAATAACGTGAGAGGAAGAGAGATAATTACCGAGAGAGTGAAGGGATAAAAGAGAGGGGAAGAGGCCGTGATCTTTTGGTGGGGATGAGCAGCGATTGGAAGTGGGGGGAAGGGTGGTGGTGCTTCACGGTGGCTTAAGACTGGGCAAGAGAAGTTGTGATGGAGCTCACGGGTTGGTTCATGGTGATTCACGATTGGCGTTAGGGGCATGGCTTCCTCATTCTGGTTCCTGCTTGCTGAAGGGAGATAGGGGTTGCGATGGTTTCTTCGATGGCTCAAAAGGTGTAGTTTCGGCAAGGTGGTGTTTGAGTGTGGGGAGGTTGTAGGCGTGGAGGAAGAGGACACGGCTGGCTTCATTGCTACTTTGTTCTGGGGTGGTAAAATAGGGGATGCTTGGCTTCTTGTATATCAATGGTTTTCGTTTGGCCGTGGGTTGTGAAGGAGGAAGGGTGGTGGTTGGTGTCGTGTGGGTGCATGGGTCTGGTTTCCGTGGTAGTACACGGCAGAGGGAGAAGCTTGAGCGTTTGTTGGTTTGAGGGAAGAGACGTGGAGGAGTTTCCTGTGGCATGAGTGGCTGGATGTTTAGGAGTGTAAAAGAGGTGGTTCAAAGGTCTTGAGTGGCAGTGGGGGCTGTTGCGACTCTGAAAACCCTAGGATGCATGAAAGGCAGTATGTGCAAGAGGCTGTGCATGAGGTGTATAAATAGACGTAGAGATGTGCATGTGTGACTAACAAAGAGAAACGTGCAAGGTGTTTTGGTCTTGGTTATGTGAGGTATGAGGTGCGGCTAGTTCATGTTTATGTTGTGGGGGAAGAAAAATCAGGGTGGGGGTGGGAGAAGCATGTATATATTGTATACTGCTGGTTTAAGAAGTTTTAACGTGAAGAGGTTATGTGGAGTTGTAATCCTAGTGAACTTTGATGATGAAAGACGTGCATGGCTTGGAGTTCATGGAGAAAAATTAGTTAGGGGTTTTATATGAAGAGGAATCTAGAATGCTAATAGTGTTTGAACTCTAACACTCCCGAGCTTGGAGTTTTTTTTTTTTAAAAAGTAATGTAGCCTTAACTCTAGGTTAAAATAAATATAACTTATCCGATAAACTCTCTTATGGGTTTTAACTCATTTATTGAGTCTAATAAAATTATTCATACTTTATCCCTAATAATATAGGATCGAGTCCTTACAATTCGTTACAAGGCAATTATCGTCTCCAGGGACAATCTCCCATATGGAGTCATCATTACCTCACTATTACTGACTCGGAGTGTGCAATCCCAAGCGAAAGAGTGGTTGACAGAGCAGATCAGCCCCATCGACATGACCACACACCGTCGAAGCATTGGATAGGGGAGGGGCATGCTCGACGTCAGCCTGACCCTATACCAGATCTTGTTCCTCCGACCCAGTCTGGGCCAGATGTTGCTCCCCCATATTGGGAGTACTAGTCAGCCACTGATGAGTACATCTATGAGAGATGAGCGCCCTGCTTAGGTTGATGCAATGGTCTCAGATATTACTGTGCACATTGATCGATAGATTGCGTCAGTACAATAGAGTGTCGCCTAGGTTGGCCATCATTAGATATCCTAAACTAAAAGCTCAACACATTGACTGACAAATTTAATACATACGTAAACAACTCGTACTGAGTATTTTTCACTTTTATCGTGTTGTTTACAAAATTTTATCATATTTTGTACTTTATTTTTATTATATGTAATGAACAATATTATTTAATATATCTACTGTTTTCGAATTTCAATTCTCAATCTTTTTTAATCTGAAATATCCAACTTTCATATTAAATTAATTAACGTTCAAACGTGAATCACTGATGTTTGAATGTTGGTGCAAAAAATTTCTACGTTCGCATGTAAGTAGCCTCAACGTTCGAATGTCCTCATTCAAACGTGAATACATTCGAATGTAATGCAATTTCTCAACTACCTTTAGTGAAGGTTTCCATAAACCATCACTTAAAATACTTTTTTGTGACGGTTTGGAGACTGTCACAATTGTCAAATCGTCACAAAAACTCATTTATGTTGTAGTGCCTAACTCTATTTTTCTATTACATGGTTGGGACTAATTAAAAATTATGATTGTACAATCAACTACCATAATCATAAGACAACGTAGTAACAGACGCGTTGAAAAGCAACTTAGCAGGAAATCATTAGGGCAATGACTGCTTTTGTGACTACTCAAAGAAAAATCATATTAGAAAAAAAAATGATATTAAAGTCATAGTGGAGGATTATCGATCTTATCTAGCTAGGATGAGTGTACAACTCACTTTGATTGAGAGAATAAAAGTGAGTCAAGATGATGATGTGAAATTATTAAGAATTATGAACAAAGCACGCAAAGGGGAGAAGTCTAATCTTAATGTGTCAAAAAATGGAGTTTTGAGGTTTAAAGGTAGACTTTGTGTGCAAATTGATTCAGAACTAAAAGGACAGACTTTGGAAGAAGCTCATTACTCTCATTACATTGTACACTTTGAGAGTACAAAGATGTATCGAGATGTTAGGGAAACCTATTGGTCGAACAACACGAGAAATTACAAAATTTGTAGAGCAATGTTTGACTTGCTAACAGTTGAAGATGGAACACCAACGCCTTCAGGGTTATTACAACTACTTCCTATTCTAGAATGAAAGTGAGATCATATATCTATGGATTTTGTATCAGGGTTATCGAGGTCGATAAAAGGTCAAAATGCAATTTGGGTAGTGGTTGATAAATTGACAAAATCAACACATTTTCTTCCAATTAAAATGAAGTATTCTCTAGATAAGTGTGCCCAACTCAATACAAAAGAAATTGTGAGGTTTTATGACGTATCATTTTATATAGGTGCCCCCAATCTACCTCACAATTTGGCATAAACTACAAAGGGCTTTAGGTACAAAATTCAATTTTAGCACCGTTTTCCATCCCTAATTAAATGGATGGACAATCTGAAATAATCATCCAAACCCTTGATGATATGTTGAGAGCTTGTATCATGGACTTCATGGTTAGTTGGATTAATCCCTTACTCTTAGTCAAATTTGGCAACATTAATAGCTATTAGGCAAGTATTGGGATGACACCTTATAAGGCTTCATAAGGAAGAAGGTGTAGATTTCCACTCTGGGATGAAGTTGAAGAGAGAATAACTTTGGGATGAGATTGTAGATAGGTCATATGGTTAATCCGAACGAGATTGCAAACAGCCTAAAGCAGACGAAATAGTTATGCGAATAAACGGAGAAAAATTTAGGACTTTAGATTGGAGATAAAGTATTTTTGTGAGTCACACTAAAAGAGTTGGTCCAGTTGCATATCAACTTGCACTCCTATCCACCTTATCTAGGATACATAATGTCTTTCAAATCTCCATGCTTAGGAAATGCATACCCAACCCCTTTCATATACTAGATTATGAGCCATTGCCACTTAGAGGAGATTTGTCATATGAGGAAACCCCATTCCGAATTGTAGATCGCAAAGATCAAGTTTCACGCTCTACGTGATACCTTTTGTTAAAGTTCTTTGGAGAAACCAAACTAAGAAGCACGTTGGGAGCACAAGGAAAATAATAAATACAAACATCTGGAGTTATTTCTGACAAAGGATACAATAAATCTCGAGTACAAAGTTTGTTAAATAGGGGAGTTTGTTAAATGTGACTAACTTTCATCATAAAAATATGCTATAATCTCCTATTTATCTCAAAGATCTTAGAGCAAGTTACAGCTTCGAGCCCATCTTAGTAGAAATTGAAGGCAACCATCATTAAACTTGTTAGATTATCGCATCTATGATGCAAAATGGAAAGGAAATAAGTCCGGATATTGTATTTATTTCAGAATATAGGATGTTGTGTTATGAATTTTGAAAGAAAATATTAGATGTACCATGAGTGGTTGTTGTTGTTCATTGATGTATATTCTTGAAAAGTATATATATATATATATATATATATATATATATATATTCTATTATAAAAGCATCTATTGGTCTGTGAACACTAAATTTGTTCATCCGTTTTTTTCTTTTATGATATTTATGCCCTTATGTTAGATGCTTTTTCTTCCATTTTTCATTTTGGCACCATAGGCTTAAAACCCTAACTTCTTTTTCTTTCATGTCTCTCCTCCTTCCTTCTTCTCCCGAGCATCGCACCTCTTCCCCCATGGATTTCGCTTTCTACAATCCATGAGCAGTGCACCATCCCCATGCTGCTACCACCTGGAAGCTACCCCGCCTCCTCTGCCACCTTGACTGCCACCCACCTTCTCCATTTGCAACCAAGCCTCATCACCCATGAAGGGTGGTTTGGCTTATATAGGTTGAAATCCACCTTATCTTCGATCATTTCTTTTTCACCTTCTTGCTACCGTCACACGATATCGTTTCTCCTTGATTTGCTGCCTTGCATAGTGCTAGTTGCTGCCTCCTCCATTGTGCTCCTTCGCTCCAGATGAAAATACCATAAGCTCCTCCACCTCTGGTTGCCATTTTGTTTCCTATCGCACGTTCAAAATCTAATTAATTTTTTATACTCCGTCCATTTGTGCAGTGACATGTACACACACTGATTTTTCTCTTAACTCGAGAGGAACTACCATACTAGCGGATTAGGACTCAGTGCGCTGTGACCATCCAGAAATTACCTTCATGTTAGTAAGTGGTTCTCAAAATAGCTTTTAAAATAGTTGTAGTTGGAACATTATGAAACTGTGTTTTGTTCAATTTGGTTGTGAATTGTGAACAAATTATTTATGTGAAGTGTTGGGATTGATCTATAGTGAAGGCTGTGAGTTTGTGAAGTGGCCGTGGGCCATGGAGCGTTGGGAACGAAACATGTAGTTGGTTGTGTTGTTAGAAATTGGTTATTGTTAAATAATGTGAGTGGTTTATTTATATGTTTTGTGCGGTTGCTATGGCATTCACTAATTAACTGTTGTATGTTTGTTTGTATTATACTTGTTTACTTGTCATTAATATTCATGTAATTGTGCTCTGATTATGTGTAAACTGAGATATGTAAACTGGTGGTGTTTGGAGTCAAATGATTTTGTGGGTGCGTGTGTAACATGTCCCTAAGCCGAGATGTGTCATTATCTCAGTGGAGCTCCTCTAGTCACTAAGAACGCATAAAACTGAGTGATGTCCCATAGGTTGTCATTGGGCGACAATGGGCTCAGGAGGGACGATAATGCTCTCAGGTCTACTATGTTGCCTCTCAGCTGGCAGAGGCTAGAGAATGCCTGGTCACATACATACTGATTGCAGAGCTGGGCATTGCTTGTTACGAAGTCACACGCACGGCCGTTACCCGTAGTGTGATGAAGGGAGCCAGAGTGTGCGGATGGTCCATAGGGGAGACCATGGTGCATACGTTACCTTTAAAACGATGCTTTCAAAATTATAAATAGCCCAATACAAATATTGAAAGTATGCCCTATCTAACTAGGTGCAATAGAGACAAGAAAATCATGTAATCCATGCCATCAAAATCAACAACGGTGGCCCAAATACATGGAGTTCTAATAAAAGAGACTTTTAGTTTCTTTATGGATCTCTCCTTGTCCTCAAAAGTTTGTTCATTGCGCTCCTGCCACAAACACCACATGACACATATGAGGACCATCTTCCACACAACTTTAAATCTATTAAATGCCTCTAAAATTTGTCCAACTGGTCAGAACTACCACCACTAACTAAGGCATCACCAAGGCCAAATCTAGTCTACTAAACACTTCATTCTATAACACCCTAGCTATCTTACAATGTAAAAAGAGGCGGTCCACAAACTCACCCCCTTTCATACACATACAAGACCAATTTGCTATGATCACCCTTTGTTTCCTTAAATTATCTGTTGTGAGGATCTTACCCAATGCAGTTGTCCACACAAAGAAGGCTACTTTGGGCAGTGCCTTATGTCTCCATAGCCTTCTCCATGGAAGCTGAGTATTGGGCTCTTGTGTGAGGGACTTGTAGTAAGAGTGAACCGAGAAAGAGCCTTTACCTACTTGTGTCCACCACAACCTATGTTCCTGTTGGTTGCTTGGTTTAATAGAATATAAGAGGCTGAAAAATTCTTCAGTACTACTCATTTCCCAATCTTGTGCTGCTCGACTAAAATTGATTTTCCACTGGATTTGTTCCCCCACTATCACCATGACTTCAGCCACTAAAGCCTCTTTGGCACTTGAAAATGGGAAAAGTGAAGGAAATACATCTTGTAGAGCACTGTTACCACACCAGATATCACTCCAGAATTTAATCCTGGAACCCACTCCCACAAGAAATCTAGTTTGTCTAGTGAATACCTCCCATCCTCTTCTTAAATGTTTCCACAACCCCACTCCTTAAGCCTCTCTCACTTCTTTAGTGCACCATCACGCCCATAATCCTCCATACTTGCTCTCAACCACCAGCTTCTATAAGGCTTCTTGCTCCTTATTGTATCTCCACAACCATTTGCCAAATAGGACCCGATTAAAAATTCTCATGTTTCTAATGCCCAATCCACCATTAGAGATACACCTTCTCCCATTTGGCGAGGTGGAATTTGAACTCCTCCCCCACACCACTCCATAAGAAGTCACGTTGGAGTTTCTCAATTCGAATGGCCACGCTTGTTGGGATAAGGAAAAGAGATAAAAAAGTAAGTAGGTAAATTAGATAATGTACTCTTAATCAAGGTAATCCTACCACCTTTTGAAATGTATATTCTCTTCCATCCTACCAATCTCCACTCTACCTTCTCAATCACTGTGACGCTCTCGAGGTAGCCCCTAATGGGAGCCCAAGGTAAGTCATAGGGTGAGAGGCAATCTTACACCCCAAAGTGTTAGCCAACTGTCTTATGTGTTGACCCTCTATAATTGGCACCATCTCTGATTTATCAAAACTCACCTTTAACCTGGACACCGCTTCAAAGCAAAGGAGAAGAGCCTTCAATGCTCGAACCTAGTTTAGATCTACCTCACAAAATATACGTGTGTTATTTGCAAAAAGCAAATGGGGAATATTAATAATTCCCCTCTCCGGAGTACCAGCTGAGAAGCCAGCCATGAAACCATTGTTAACAATTGCCAATGTCATTCTATGTAGCTTCTCCATCACAATAATAAAAAAAAAAGTAATGGACACAACGGATTGCCTTGTTGTAAACCACGTGTGCTATGAAAAAAACTAGTTGGGCTTTCGTTTATCAAAACTAAGAATTTCACCATTGATATGTACTAGCAGATCCATGACCGCCACCTCTCTCCAAAACCACACCGCCCAAGAAGATAGAGAAGGAAGTCCCAGTTAACGTGATCATACGCCTTCTTCATGTCTAGCTTGCAAATGATACTTGCAATGCTAACTTTCAGTCTACTGTTAAGGCATTCATTAGCAATAAGAACTAAGGGTGAGAATCGGGCGGTCAGGACCAAAAAAACCGACTAGACCGGACCAAATCGAGAATGTTCCCAGTTGGTCTCGATCCAAATTTCATAAGATCAAATTCATTTAGTTCGATCCACGGTCCAGGGAAGGGACCGGACCGGACCAGACAAAATCCAAATTAAAAAAAATATATTTTATAATTTATATATATTAATTATATAATTTTCATTTAACCTAATCCTATCACTAACTCACAATTAAGTAATTATTAACTAATACTAATATTTATAATTTTATACTAACACTAATATTCATACTAATACAAGTATTCTATTAATAGTCTAGACTCTAATATGGTATAAAAAAGAAAAATACTAATAGTTTAATATAGACTATAGTTAGAAACTTATACTTATACTAATATAGTTATAACTTATACTAAATCAGTACAACTAATATTACTAATATATAGCTATACTATATTACTAATAGTCTAATACTAATATTATTATATAGTTATACTAATCATGATTCATAATAACTAATCACTATAAGTCTATAGTATTAATATATTATTATATAATATATAGTATTAGTATCACTTTATCATTATAATATATATATACACACACACACTATAAGTTTATATGTAGTAGTAACAGTAACACTATAATAGTATAATATATAGTATTAGTATATATTAATATATTATGAGAGTTATAGCATAATTAGTATATAGTATTAGTAATAATTTAGTATCAATGTATTATTATATAATATATATTCCACGATTAGTATATATTAATATATTATAAGAATGATAGCATAATATATGTATAATAGATTAATATTATAGTTAACTTAATACGTTACTATAAATCTGTAACTATATATAATATTAATATTACTATTAGTATCGTATATAGTATTACTATTACTATTAGTATTGGTATAGTCTATAGTTATTTAGTATTATATTATACTAACTATATAACTATTATAAGTTATAATAACTATACTCATATGAGTTATGGTATTATAGCATAATATATGTATAATAGTATAGTATTAATATCGCTGTAAGTTATAAGTTATAACTATATATACCTAATAGGCTTATAGACTAATACAATGATTTATTAATCATATTACAAATTTACATATACCAAATGTAAAATCTTAAAACTTTAATATATTGAAAAATTGAAAATTATCATAGATTCATTGAATCATAAATTATAAATTTATAATACATTGAATTTGAGTCATTGACATACTCTAAGTTAGTAACAAATTAGCAATTAACATTTAACATCATAAATATAATTATCATTAATTATTTTTTTAATGAGTTAATTAAATAATCCACATTAAATAGTTTATTTAATTTTAATTTTACTAATTTAAATAATTTTTTTAATTAATTTATGTGCCAAAAAGAAGAATCACAACAAAGTTACAAAACACACATGTGAGCTGCTAGCCTACCTTCCCAGTTATCCGTTTTAGGGAATAACCTATCGACGCTATTGTCTCTTCCCCCCCCCCCCCCCCCCCGGATTCATTTCCACTTCAGTTTTACTTTTCCCCAATTCCCTTCTTGCGAACCCTAAGCGCCGCAATCCCCCTCCGTCTCCTCTGTCGCAGTAAACAACTGATTGGTACTCTCTCTCTCTCTCTCTCTCTCTGATTTTGTAGGTAGATTGTCTTTGTGACGCACCAACTCCCACGTACAAAAAATAAGGGAATCATGACGTCAGGATGATGACAATATGGTCACGCATCCCAACGATAGTGCCAAGTGTGTGTACATGCAACAGTGTACAATAAACAACGCAGCGGATAATATACATAAGTCTACTAAGTACCAGAATTTTAAATATAAATATTCAAAACAAATTATCTTTTAAAAAAAGTTATACAATCATCCCAAATAAAAATATATACAAGTCTCAAACTAGAATACGAGTGATCCCAATCACTCATTGGGCGGAGCCGACTCCTCAGGCTCACCCTCATCCTCCTCTGCATCAAAATTTGTGTTACCATAGAACGGTACCGCAGGTACATGAACAACACCATACCAACAACCAACATTTCACAATACCAACCAAACACAGAACTCCGTCCACAATCCATCCGACCTCCGAACTCCTCGGACTCAGTCTGGCATGTCCAACCAGATCACAATAATATGAGTTAGTGTAAAAATATATTTAAATCACGATAGTTCTTTGGAAAAATACTACAATGCTATATAATAATTTTCGAAGGATCATGGAGCTACAAGAAGTGGTAACACAGCTGCAGAACAGTGTAAAATGCACTGTGGCCGTGGGTCTCAGATACCCATTTTTCAACAGAGACAATCCAAGACCCGAAATTGATAGGGTAGGACCTAGAGAGGTCGGTGAAGCCAATGGTAGTAGTGGTTTGCCGTGGGTGGCTGCGCAAATGGTGGTTTTAGGCCAAATGTGTCCAAATCAGAAATGGAGATAGATAGGCTTCACCGGTGACTGATCGAAGTTGGGGTTGGGTCCATTGGGTTGCTATGAGGTCGAGGATGAAGTGGTGAAGAGATGGTGGCCAGAGGTGACGCGACGGCGGCGCGTGAGCTTAAAGGGTGCCGCGGTTTAGTGTTGGGCCTGAGGGCTATCGGCGGTGATGAAGGAGCTAGAAACGGAGGAAGGTGGTCGTCGTCCAGTGGGGAAGCTGATGGGAGGGGCGGTGTCGCGCACGACGGAGCGACGGCGGTGGGTTGGGTGAGGAAGAAGCAATGCACGGGGGAGAGAGGGAGCGGGTCGCAGCACGCGGGAGAGCAGGGGAGAGAGAAAGAAAGAAAGGAAAAGAAGAAAGAAAAAAGAGAGGAAAGTGAAAATGGTGGGAAATAAATGAGGTCCAATCCTCACGTCTTGGGTCACCGAAAAATGATCTAACGAAAACGATTTTAAAATAGCAAGTTAAATAAAATAATTTAAACGTAATGATAAAATGAAAATAAAATAATTAAATCCAACAGTAAATTAACTTAGAATAAAGAGAAATTTAAATACATAACAATAATTAATAATAAGAAAGCACTTCAAAATAATTTTCACAAAATTAAAAATCATAAAAATAAACCAACTAAAAATCTAACAATTTTAAAACAAGAGAATAAATTTTTGAATAAATAAAAATAATCCTCCAGTAAAAATACACTAAAATAAGGGGTGTTATATCCTCCCCCCCCTTAAATAAAATTTCGTTCTCGAAATTGGCAAGGTCAACTTTAAGGCTAAGATAGGAATAAGATTCAACTAAGGGCAAACTTAAGAACATACCGCCAGAATCAAATAAACAAATATGGATATTGCTTCCTCATGTTAGCTTCTCTCTCCCAAGAAAAATCTTGAGGCAATGGATCGCCCCATGACACCTTCACCAACGGTATTGTCTTGGACCTTAACCTTTGCTCTTTCCAATCCACGATCTGTGTCGGGGCAACTTCATAAGTAAGGTTAGGCTGAAGTTGAATGCGTTCAGGGTCAACAAAAGGCGGCTCTAGCTGTCCAAAACTCTTCTTCAAAGACGACACATGGAACACATCATGGACATCCCCAAAATAGTCCGGCAAGGCAACTCTATAAGCAACTAGCCCAACTTTCTCTATAATCTGAAAAGGCACAACATACCTTGGACTAAGTTTTCCCTTCTTACCAAAGCTCGTAACCCCTTTCATAGGAGAGACTTTAAGGTAAACCCAATCACCTATTTCAAATGACAAGTCTCTTCTCCTTGTATCTGCATAACTCTTCTGGCGACTTTGAGCTTCCGCCATTTTAGTCCTTATAAACTGAACTTGATCCTTCATTTCTTGAATTATCTCAGGTCCAATCAATTTACTTTCATCAACTTTATCCTAACACGACGGTGATCTACACTTCCTTCTATACAAAGCTTCATACATGGACATTTGAATGGAGGAATGAAAACTGTTATTATAAGCAAACTCAATTAGCGGCAGATGATTCTCCCAACTCCCCTGAAATTCCATGACACAAGACTGCAACATATCCTCAAGAGTTTGAATAGTACGCTCTAATCGACCGTCTGTTTGAGGGAGATATGCAGTACTAAACTTCAACTTAGTGCCTAAAGCTGCCTACAAACTCTTCCAAAAATGGGACGTAAACAGCAGGTCCTGATCCGATACAATACTCTTGGGTACTCCGTGCAAACACACTATCCATTTGACATACAACCGGGTCATCTTACCCAAAGAGTCGGTATTATTGATAGGCAAGAAATGGGCACTCTTGGTCAACCGATCAACAATCACCCAAACTGAGTTCTTTCCACTAAGGTCCTCGGCAAACCCACAATAAAATCCATAGAATATCATCCCACTTCCACTCAGGAATAAGGAGAGGTTGAAGTTTACCAACAGGT
Organism: Juglans microcarpa x Juglans regia; assembly: GCF_004785595.1. NCBI lineage: Eukaryota > Viridiplantae > Streptophyta > Magnoliopsida > Fagales > Juglandaceae > Juglans > Juglans microcarpa x Juglans regia. Next base: position 22,338,198 of record NC_054601.1, on the reverse strand, counting down.
CTTTGATGCTCAGTCTTAACTTGTTGGCATGTGGCACATTTCTAAAAAAAAACATAGCGATATCCAACATACTCGTATTAGTCCCTCGGCAGCATATCACGACCAGTATTCCTAGGTGACTATGCTATCCAAAATCTTATTTTCCACAAGAACCTTAATACAATATCCAGAAAATTCCAATGATCAATAGCTCCATACAATAATCCATGCTAACCTCAATCAACTCCTATGCTACAACTTCTAAACCTCTATTGAATTCTACCTTTGGTAACCTAATGGCCACTTCCAAGGTTAACTATCAATAACAAATTTTGCACAACCAAAAGATTAATATCCAACTACAAGTATCATCTAAAAAATTCAAGTCACCACTAATTCCTCAAGATCAGCACAAAATCCGAACTCCTAACTACAACCACAAATATCACGCTTCTATTGCGCACTATGATAATTCACCACATGCATAAAATTTATGTCCTCATAAAAAGATACTATCGAGTACAAGGTGACTCCATACCTACTAACCAGAAAACTCTTACCACATTTTGGTAGAAAATACTCCCTTTTTCCAAAATCAGGAGTTATCACTCATATTCCTCAATTAACTCCCGCTGCCTTGATCAAAATCAATATTCCGCAAAATACATCCATGATCATTGACAGGAAACCAATATCAATCAACTTCAACATCTCAAATTGCAAACAAGTAACATTACCCCAAAATACGCTCATCTCATCTAAGATAAGGAGCATACCTTAAAAGGTTCAATTCCAATCCGACCAACCAAAAAGAGCACCTATAAACTTCTACCCAATAATCTAAACCCAAAAGCTCATCACCGACATTCAGAATAACATCTAATCTAGCGGTGACTAAACTCATTACAAACCATCATTGATTTCACCAAAATATTATCAAAACCTCCTTGATAACTTGCCCACCTATTTCTACTCCTATAAGCTAGTATTAACACAACTAGTTCCTTCAATAGCACATCACTATTAAATCTCAAGGCAAGCCATACTGCTCAAATCTTCAATCCACCAAAGGCCATTGTAAAGCACCCATGGATCCTAATGATATAATAACTCACATACTTAATCATGTTATCCACTGTTGATGCCTAAGCTTCAACTTCCAAGATCTTGTCATACACCAAACATGACGACCTATCAATCTCTCTTCAAGTTAAATAACAATGTCCTTAATTCAACCAACTGGATGCTCAATCTCCAAAGAAACTATAACCTCAAAATTTAAATTCCTAGGTAACCTCAAGTCACAATTAATTCATGTAGATAATCACAATAATTATTGTCAACCATCATTCTATTGAGTAATCCGCTTCGACTATACACTCCGATTGACTCACCAAAAACTCCAAACCAAAATCTCTTAAATTTAATACTATTGTATTTATTCATCTTCAACACCTACCCAAGACACTTCTTCCAAGCCAAAAATAAGACAAGGATCCCTGTACTCTCCGAAATGCATACACACTCACCACTACTACGCATCGATATCATGCACACTTAGCCAGAACTAATAATCCTCCAAACGTACAAGTGATCTGTCACTACCATTTCCATCATCTGGACCTATATCCTCGAAATCAACAAGAATCATTTCCTACGTCCGCACCATCTATTATCTTTAAAATTGATATGGATTAAATCCTTAACCTGTCACTAACCTTTAGCTAAAAACACTCATTTTCTGAACTAGATCAACATCTTCAATTCTCAAAAAATACATAAACTAAATCATTACCTTCCATTTCCAAAGAAGTTCTCTTCTAAAAATTCTCATATCAGTAACTCAACTTTGATCAATCCCAATTTAATGGTTACCAACTAATCAATTGATAGAATAGACCAAGCTAGCGTACCAATTCTACAAAACTAAGAACTCAAATCCTATTATAATTCAACCCTTCAACTCTTCAATTATAAAACCATAAACCAGATAAGAATCATTCCCCGAAATCTTCAAGATTGACGACCTTAAATCTAAAATATTCACTATGTAAAGCTTGTAAATTCTAAAGTCTCAAATGTTAAGAAGCTGCTTATCAAGGTCGGCAAGATCAAAAACTTCTAATCTAAATAATCCCTTAATTGCTTGTTGAACCTACCACCTTAAATTCTATAAACTTATTTCCTAAAAAAAGCTATAGAATCACAAACCTTAGATGAACTTCTTAAAAATCTAACCTTGAAATTCGTTGAACTTACAACCTCCTACTCCATAAACTCACTACATAATTTCTACGGAGGCTACATCCTCAATTAACCTAAGCGATTTAAAACTATTTCTCTCCTCAGTTGCGACTTGAGTTCCTACTCTATAGGGTTCACCCAGACCATGTCGTTTGACCCTCGATATTAAAACAAACCAGTTGCCAAAAGTTCAGGCCTACTACACTAAATGTTCAAGTCTAACAATGACATTCACAGTCGTACCATCTTCCTGCCATAGCAAAACTCTTAACCCGCCTTTCAACTCCGAACAAAACAAAATAAAATAAAATTCCATAAATAAATAATATACGACAAAATGAATAAAACCAACAATAAAATATCACAAGACAAAGTGAAGAAAATCATGAAGCAGTACACAATAAAATAATAGAGACAAATAAAATAGCCTACCATAAAATAATATAGTTAAACAAAATAAAGTAACCTAAAATAAAATAAATAAACAAACAAAGTAACATACAATAAAATAAAATAAATAAAGCAACTTTAAAAATAATATACTTTAAATTAAATAATTTAACTTACAACTTTAAAAAAATAAAAATTTCTAGTACTTCACCTAAGGGACATGTGGGTTTACCCAGAGCCGAACTGCTCTGATACCACCTGTGCCGTCCCGACTCCCATGTACAAAAAATAAGGGAATCGTGACGTCAGGATGATGACAACACGGTCACGCATCCCAATGATAGTGCCAAGTGTGTGTACATGCAACAATGTACAATAAATAACGCAGCGGATAATATACATTAGTCTACTAAGTACCAGAATTTTAAATACAAATATTCAAAACAAATCATCTTTAAAAAAAAGTTATACAGTCATCCCAAATAAAAATATATACAAGTCTCAAACCAGAATACGAGTGATTCCAATCACTCATCGGGTGAAGCCGACTCCTCAGGCTTACCCTCATCCTCCTCTACATCAAAATCTGCATTACCATACAACGGTACCGCAGGTAAGTATAAACCAAACAACCACGAGATAAAAACATATTAGTGCAGCTAACATGTATACATATGATGAAATATGCTTCAGATCCAAAAATATCATTTTTCCCGAAAATATATATTTTTTAACACACGCCAAAATCCCATTTGGCCAAAAAATAATGCTCCGTCATTTTTCCAGAAAATGACCCAAATCAATAACACCTCATTTTCCCAGAAAATGAATCACATAAAATCTTTTTATTCAACACACGCTATTTTTTCAGAAAATAGCCCATTATTCCATTAACCAATGCACCATGATCTCTCCTAGGGATCATCCGCACGTCCTGACTTCATAGCGATGCTCAGTTCTGCACCCAGTGCGTTCGTGGCGAAGCACCCACTACCCAACGAGCGATGCCCAGTTCCGCTCCCAGCGATTCGTGACCAAGCATCCTCTAGCCTCCGCCAGCAGAGGGGCCACGGAGTCGGCACGAGACCATCTCGTCTGATCCCTTTGTCGCCCAGCGACAACCCAGGGGATGTCACTCAGTATATTTCGCTCCCGAGTGACCAGAAGAGCTCCACCGAGATAATACCCCATCTCGGCTTGGGGTCGTGATACAAACGCATCCAAACTTTTTTAACACTTAAAAATCCAGTTTTCATAAAACACATGAACATGAATGCATGTACATGAAAATCCAATTTCCTTTACAAACATGTTCATGCGTGCAATATGCCATGTACATGAACAACACCATACCCACAACCTACATTTCACAATACCAACCAAACACACAACTCCGTCCACAATCCATCCGACCCTCGAACTCCTCGGACTCAGTCCGGCATGTCCAACCAGATCACAATAATATGGGTTAGTGCAAAAATATATTTAAATCACAATAGTTCTTTGGAAAAATACTTACAGTGCTACATAATAATTTCTGAAGGATCACGGAGCTACAAGAAATGGCAACACAGCTGCAGAACAGTGCAAAATGCACTGTGGCTGTGGGTCTCAAATACCCATTTTTCAATGGAGACAATCCAAGACCCGAAATTGATAGGGTAGGGCCTAGAGAGGTCGGTGAAGCCAGTGGTAGTGGTGGTTTGCCGTGGGTGGCAGCGCAAACGGTGGTTTTAGGCCAAAGGTGTCCAAATCGAAAATAGAGATAGATAGGCTTCACCAGTGACGGATGAAGCTGGGGTTGGGTCCATTGGGTTGCTATGAGGTCGATGATGAAGTGGTGAAGAGATGGTGGCCGGAGGTGATGCGACGGCGGCGCGCAAGCTTAAAGGGTGCCACGGCTTAGTGTTGGGCGTGAGGGCTATCGGTGGCGATAGAGGAGCTGGAAACGGAGGAAGGTGGTTGCCGGCCAGTGGGGAAGCTAATGGGAGGGGCAGTGTCGATCACGGCGGCGCGACGGCAGTGGGTTGGGTGAGGAAGAAGTAATGCACAGGGGAGAGAGGGAGCAGGTCGCAGCACGCGGGAGAGCAAGGGAGAGAAAGAAAGAAAGAAAGGAAAAGAAGAAAGAAAAAAGAGAGGAAAGAGAAAATGGAGGGAAAGAAATGAGGTCCAATCCTCACGTCTTGGGTCACGGAAAAAATGATCCAACGAAAACGATTTTAAAACAGAAAGTTAAATAAAATAATTTAAACATAATGATAAAATGAAAATAAAATAATTAAATCCAACAGTAAATTAACTTAGAGTAAAGAGAAATTTAAATACATAACAATAATTAATAATAAGAAAGCACTTCAAAATAATTTTCACAAAATTAAAAATCATAAAAATAAACTAACTAAAAATCCAACAATTTTAAAATAAGAGAAAAATTTTTTGAATAAATAAAAATAATCCTTCAGTAAAAATATACTGAAATACGGGGTGTTACAGTCTTTGGTCCTTCTTTTGTTCTCTGAATCTCTACTTTAAGGTTGGTAGTGTATAGATGGCAGTAGATGGCAGATGCAAGCTCGTGATCATGATTCACGAGAGTGAGAGAGAGAAAGTGTTTTTTTCAAAGGGAAACACACTCTCACGGCGAGGGTTTTAAATTGGGTGTTTATCTTTGTATTTATTTTAGAATAATAATATGCCCAAATTCCCAATGGATAATATTGCATGCCAAACAAGTCACCCCCAGGCCACTTTGTCTTTCTTATTTTTCTAAGAGCTTACATTACAGGGGCAATATACTACAGGGGCAATTTTATTATATTGTAGTTTTATTTTTCTAAGATCTACTTCTCAACCATATACCCTTATAGTAATCATCACAAACCTCCATACCATCAGCAATGCAATGGAATTGAACCTTATGATTTGTGATCTTAATTAGGTTGTAATGCTTCAATCAGCAAATTGTCCATTGCTGAAATGAAATGAAAGAGGGAAAGAAATGAAAACAACTCCCACATCTTCTCTTAAAGACATATGCATGACTTAACTCTAGCTTTGTGAGCTGACAATATTGTATTGAACCTCCTTAACTATATATCTTCTTTAGTGTTCAAAGTGCTATTCATCATCTTTTTGCTTGCACATGAATTAATGTTTGTTTTCTAATTCTTTTGCCCTTTTGTGCTTTTGTCCTTTTTATAGATGGAGTCTTCTACAAATGATGTGCAAGAGTCAACACAAATCATGCCTCCATCCCCACCCCCACCCCCATCCAATGTAAGTGATAAATCAGTTGGTGGGTCACAAAAAAATAGAGTTAGGTCTTTTGTTTGGGATCATTTTACAATAATACCAAAAGGTGATTCAAGTAAACCTAGGGCTGCATGTCTTTATTGTGGTGCTTCGTATGCATGTGATATGAAGACCAATGGTACGAAAAACATGAAGTATCACATTGAGCATCAATGTAAGAAATGTCCGTTTAAGAAGACGGATAAATCCCAGACGACTCTAGGTTGGAAGGTGGAGGGAGGAAGTGGTAGTGGTAGTGGGGGACTTGTGCCTATTGCATCTAGTGTTGAGGCTTGCCGACAAGCCTTAGCAGAGATTATTATTCTTGATGAGTTGCCCTTTAGGCATGCTGAAGGAGAGGATTTTAGGAAGTTTATTCTTATGGTTTGCGCTAAGTGGATAGGAATTCTATCCCATATAATGGTTGCCAATGATTGCTTTAGTTTGTTTTTGAAGGAAAAATAAAAGTTGAGAAATGCTCTTCGAGGGCAACGAATTTCCCACACCACGGATACATGGATATCTGCGTAACACTTAAACTATATATGTCTCACAGCACACTTTATTGATAATGATTGGAAGTTACACAAGAGGATTCTTTCTTTTTATTTGGTTGAAAACCACAAGTGTGATACCCTTGGTAAAGGCATAGAGATGTGTTTGCATGATTAGAGGTGACCAAAAATACTTACACTCACTCTTGATAATGCAAGTTCTAATAATTGGGCTATTTCTTATTTGAAAAAAAAAACAAGTATAGGAGAGACACGGTCTTGGAACATGAATTCTTGCATGTTTGATGTTGTTCTCACATTTTGAACTTAATAATTTGTGAGGGGTTAAAAGAATAGAATGAGTCTATTGCAAAGGTGAAGGGTGTTGTGAAGTATGTTAAATCCTCCCCTCAATGGTGGAGTACATTTAAGAAATGTATGGGGTTATAAGAGATTCAATCCAAAAGTCAAGTTTGCCTAGATGTACCGACTTGGTGGAACTTCACATATCTTGTGTTGGAGAGGGTTTCAAAATTTAGAAGGGCTTTTGATCGGTTGGAGGAAGAAGATTCGTGCTTCTTTGGTAGTATTGGAGATGACGATGTCAATGATGAAAATGTGGACTATGTGGTGAATACAAGAAAGTCAAAAAAGTTAGGGCCTCCCAATGCATCTTATTGGGAGAAGGTACAGTTGTTTGTGAGATTTTTTCAATTATTTCATTATGCAACTTTACAATTCTCGGGTGGTGAATATGTAACTTGCAATGTTTTTTTTTTCGGAGTTGGTTACTATTAAAGATGCCATTAACATGGAGTGTGAAGAACGAAACCCCGTGGTGGGATTAATAGCCACAAATATGAAGAGAAAGTTTGACAAGTATTGAGAGAACTTGGAAAATTAGAATCTGTTGCTCTATGTAGGCGTTCTTCTTGATCTTTACTACAAGATGCGATATCTTGACATTGGGTTGGGAAAAATGTATGCACATGATAATGCAAAAAAAATTGATTTCAGTTGGAAGTTGAGAAATGCATTTATCTGCATATATAAGGTATACAGGGAAAACGAAGAAGGGCATTCTCCTCAGTATGAAAGTTCCCCACATGAAAATGTAGCTCCGTCAACTGACAAGATGGCGAGTAGAAAGGCAAATTTGATGGTCCAATTTAAGCAACAGTTATAGTCAGAAGACAGTTTGGAAAGTAAGTCAGACGTTGATGCATATCTAGCTTAAAGATGTGAGGATCAAGATGATAGTTTTGACCTTCTAATTTGGTGGAAGGTGAATTTAGTTAGATATCACGTACTTTAAAAGGTTGCACACGATATACGTGCAATACCAGTATCTATTGTGGCCTCTGAATCAATATTTAGCACTGTGGGTCGTGTACTTGACCCTTTCCGAAGTAGTTTAAATCCAATGAGTGTTGAGGGTCTCATATATGCACAAAACTGGCTTCGTTCTTCTTCTACTCCAATAAGCCTTAGGACTTTAATGGATGAAGTGGAGGAATTTGAGAAGCAGCTGGATACGGATATGTAATAAAATTACCTTTGATATCTTTTGTGGTTTATTTTGTTTTATCTTCTATGTTATATAACTTTATTTAACATTTTAACTTGTTTTGTTTTAAATTTTTATGGATAGAACTTGTTGGGGACCTGAACTTTGCTGATTCTGTGGAGGCGTCAAATTCTACGCCTACTGGCCATACACCCAATGTTGATTAAAAACTAAAGAGGTAAGAATACTGTTGGTTATCATTTTTGGTCTTGGATTTTATCATCGAGCTAATTTCATTTTGTTAGAAAATATGATGGTCATGTGGGTTGGAATGGACCATAAAAGAGAAATATCTTATGGCTGCAGTATTGTGGGACATGATCATGGAAAGTCATGATGTGGGTTAGAATTGACCACAAAGCATAGCCATATACGCATATATCTGGTGGATGCAGTCTTATGGCATCACATCCACATATATACATTCATAAAATATCTTTCAAACGGTTGTATTCATTGGATTATTACAGACACATTGTATATAGAATTACTAGTTAAGAACAAATTGTGTGTAATCAAGCAACTGAAACAATATTTTTCTATAGAGAATATTAGATTACACACGAAAAATGAAGTAAAGAATAAATAATTCAGTATTTTTATGATCAATTATGAATTAATGTGTACACTTTCCCTTTGATTGTAATGAAACCACATATAGTTTGATATACCTTCATTATAAATTCTTTGAATCTTTACAATGGAAGTGGCAAGTACAATGAGTTTATATACCATAACAAATCCCAATGTTTACTTCTTTTTCATTTTATTTTGATATGGTTTGATAGTATAATTATGAAAAGACTTGGGTTCTTAAGAAAACAAATAAATGGATAAACATGGAGTTTTATTACGACTGATTCCACTATACTCTCTCTCTCTTTCTGTGCAAAAACATCTTCATATTGCTAGAAAATATTGTCTTCATATTGTCAGAAAATATGGTCCTCATGCCATGTACCCATTATGTGTTAAGTTGTTAAGTTTTGGATTGTAATTTGTAATTTGCAATAACTTTTGTATTATTATTATTATTATTATTATTATTATTATTATTATTATTATTATTATTATTATTATTATTATTTTGTTTTTCTAGCTTTTTATATAGATTAGTTTTCTTTTATCATTGTATTTCTCAAGATCAAGTCTTTTTTTTTTATATAGTATTTTTAGCTAAAAAATGTACAAAATTTGAAGTGGGTTGAAAATAATTAAAATTGGAAAAAAAAAAAAACCAGATTTAGATGGGTTGAATGGTCCATTTTGGGCATGGTCCAGGGCATGGTCTAGACCGAATGGACCAACTGGACCAGACCGAAATGGACAAGACCGGTCTGGTCCTATACATTACTCGGTTTGGTCTAGGGTGGAAAATCCCTGGACCGAATAGGTCTAATCCGGACCGAGATCACCCCTAATAAGAACTGCGTCTAGAATCTGTCTACATTTTACAAATGCATTTTGGAGTTTTGTAATTATCTTCCCCAATACCTCACCTAGACGGTTCGCAAGCACCTTGGAGATTATCTTATAAACCCTACTTACTAAGCTAATAGGCTGAAACTCCTTAATCTCCGCAGGCCCAACCTTCTTTCGTATCAAAGCAATTAAAGTGGTGTTAAGGATTTTTTCAAATTTTCCAACTGAAAAGAGCTCTTGAAACACCTTCATTGGATCATCCTTTAACACGTCCCAGCATGTTTGAAAGAAACCTATAGAGAAACCATCGGGGACCTGGTGCCTTGTCTTTAACCATTTTCCACATCATTTCATAAACCTCCGCCTCCTCAAAAGGCCTCCCCAATCGACAAACATCATGTGGCCCAATGGCATCAAAACCAAGCCCATCAAGCGTAGGCCTCCATCCAACCTATTTGGAAAGTAGCTGCTCATATAAATCAACTACATGATTGTGAATCACCTGTTTTTCCCTGCAATCCACTCCATCAATTCTCGGCATCTCAATGTTGTTGTTTCTTCTATGAGAGTTGGCTATTCGGTGGAAAACTTCTTGCAACGATCACCTTCCTTTATAACCACAATGCTCTTGATTTTTGACACCAAAAGGTCTCTTTTGAGCTACTTCTTCAAGCTAGTCCTCTTGTACCCTATCTAATGACTGAATCTCCAACCCCTTGCTTTTCTTGTGTTCCCCTACATCACCAAAAGACTGCATGTTCCAAAGCTTTAAATATATTTTTAGAGCTTTCAATTTTCCCGCAAAGATGAAGCTAGGGGTCCCTTATATCTGATATTATGCCCACCATTGTATAACCCTATCTACAAAACCTTCATATTTCAGCCACATATTTTCAATATTGAAATCCTGCGTCTTCATTGAATGCCACCGCAATCTAGCATGATAGACCAATGATTTGAGCAAAGACGAGGCATTCTCTTCTACCAAACATCTAGAAAAAGACTTTCCTTTTCTGGCGATATTAGGAATCTATCCAATTGAGACCCCAGCTGATTATTCAACCACGTGAAGGACCCCCCGCTAATGGCAAATCCACTAGGTTTAAATCTAAGATGCAATCTGAGAACTCTAACATTGATGGTTGCTCCCTTCTATTTTCAGAGCATTCACTTGGAAATCTTATGATATTAAAATCTCCACCAATGCTCCATGGGAGGTCCTATAAACTATGTATTCCAACTAGTTCTTCCCACAATAGTCTTTTGTCATTGTCTAGGTTTGGTCTATATACACCTGCAAAGACCCACAAAAAGTTATCAATTACGCTCATAAAGGAGCATGCTACTGAGTAAGCCCCTATAAACTCCTATCTTTTCTCCACCACCCTTCTATCTCACATTACCAGCACACCTCCTAACATCCCATTTGAGGCCAAATACACCCAATCCACTTATGCACAACTCCATAAACTTTGTACAACTCTTCTAGTAATTAATTTCATCTTTGTCTCCTGTAAACAAATAATGTTTGCCTTCCATTCCTATAGCAAGTTCCTTATTTGAAGAAGCTTTTTAACCTCGTTGAGCCCTCGGACATTCCATGACACAATTTGGGTTTCATTGAGGAAAGGTTAGCCTCTTCCCTTTTGACCTATCCCTATTAGAGCTACCCTCATTATTCATAGACCACGTTAACCTTTTAAGCTCACGCTGTTTTTTTATCCAGCTTTCTTGTGTTGATAGTGCCCCACTTCAATGGTGGTAAGTAGAGCCATAAACAGTTCCTCGTAACCTTCGCACTCCATCCCCACACACTGTTGTAAATCATTTACCTTTTGAAGTACCCAATTAGAAACACTCGACTGGTCAGGAAACACATAGTTCAAAGGAATGGGTTCACTCACTTTGAACTCCCTCGACAAATCTTGAGTCTCATCCCCGAAATGATGTTCACCCTCCCCAACAGACCCGCTTCGCATTTGGATGAGTCCCTGGTTACTTTCTTCTTCATAATGAGTCAAATCTTCACTGCCACTCTTCCAAACACGACCCTTCCCTTGCATCCATCTCAGAATCCTTGAGAATCTCAGAAATAGTGGTCGCCGGAGTAAACCTATCACCCCCACAACGCATCAGCACTTTCTGGCCACCTCTCGAGGGTGACGTGGCGCAAAGAGGTGGAGGAACGATTACTAGTGTCTCTGTCTTCGAGTTTTGAACAAACGGCATGTGTTGGCCATCTATCGGCAGCTCCAACACCGTCACTAGCGACCTCTGTGTCCCTGTCGACAACTACTCCAAGTAGGCCACCTGCATCGTGATGCATTTTTCAGTGGAGGGAATCCATTTCAACCATTGGCTACAGACCCATTTTCTTTCTCTCCACACGAGTTGGGCTCTCCCAACAAATCGTCCCATGGGTTTGGGCCCAGCCCCTCAGCGCACTCCATTTATTCCCAAGCTAGCCCCCCAACTATTTGGCCCAATCCATCGAGTCTGACTTGGTCTAGCCCCAGACCTCCAAGCCCCAAAGCCCACCATATCTCCTTCAGCCCCTTTTATCTCCCAATCCCAAAAATTTTCCCACCTCTTCTTGCAAATTCCACAATTGAGCCTGCAACTCCACCAACATAATTTGTGTGTGACCTTCCTCCTGCCTGACACCATCCCTGCCAATGCCCTCATTCCTTCTAACAAGGTAAGTGGCTTGATGCATGTTTCCAGCACCATACCCAGTTGCAGACTTTCCCCCACCATGCCCTCCTCGTGTTTCACGATGGACCACCGATGCCAGAAGCACCTCCCTATACGACCTTGAGTACGATTGAAGCTCTTCCACCATTGGCCATGATGATGGCTCAACGCGACTCCCTTCAGCATTTCTTCCCTGAATATATTCCCTCAATGCCTCCCTCAGTTTTCTCCAACCCCTCCCATCCTCTCCTTCAAGAATAAAAATGAAGCATTGCCTCCCTCCCTCGCTGTATTCGACTACCGCCATATACCGACCACGGCTATTTAGCACCTCTGTGCTATAAAGTTGTGGTGTCCCTCCCTCATCGTCATGTAGAACTTCTTCTTAGCCCCTACCATACAGTCGTCCAATGCTCTCCCGAGTCATTGCACCATGGAAACTCCCAGTAGTAGTTCATGCTCACTATCTCTATGATACGTAACAGATCTCATTCCTTAACTAGCACAAATAGCTTTGATTCAATCACAAGGTCTCTCTTGAAAACCATCAATGCTACTACGATCGTTAACATTGCACCATCATTGATAGAAAAAAAAAATAAAAAAGAAGAGAAAACTATTTTTCACATGTGTATAGAGAGAAAATAAGAGGAGAGAGAAAACTAATTGAACAAAAAAAATCAGGTGCGTGATATCTTGTATGAGAAACTGGTATTCTCGTGTTTTGGAGAAATTGTAAATGTTGTAATTCCTCGAAATTCCTATTATGATGGCCTCAAGGTAAATGAGATTTCACCCGCTTGTATTTTAATTGTTAGTTTTAGTTTCACTTACTGAAATTTTGCAAAATCTCATTATAGTATCCCCATTTGCAGTTCTGCTCTGTAGAACTATAGACTTCGATGCAGAGGACGGTTATGAGCATGGAAGTTCGACTTTGCCTGAGGAGTGAAGATTTGGGGGATCTGTTTCCCCTTTTGTTTAAGTATTGTTGGTTGAATTAGTTTTATTTGGGTAACTGTAACATTTAAATGCCGAAGTTTGGAAGACCTTTGGCTTATGGATTTTTTTTTAGTAATGTAGCTTTAAATTTTTGCACTGTTAGATTTAATGAATTTTCTTTATTTTTTCACTGTGAATTAACTACATAGTATAGTATTACATGTATGCACATACTTGATGTCATTAAGTGCTAGGGATGTATTACCCGTAACGCTGGTAGCCCGACCGATCTTTGCCAAATCACAAGCGAGAGTTAGGGGTGCCACTGGTGTGGTACTGAACTATGTGTGAGGTATGGTTATTTTTTGTTGCCTATATGACAAGATGAACTTTCCATGCGAATATGAATTTTGATGTGTAGTCTCCATGTAGCATTAAACATGCTGAGAGAGAAAGAATTTGCTTCATTTTATTACAATCTTGGACCTTCTCTTACTAGAATAGCTCCTTATATTACATTGAACTTTTGTGTTTTTGATTTGTGAGTCCATTGTTAGTTCCTTTTTCTATATATTTTAGGAAAATACAGTTGAATTTCATTTGTTAAACATTGTCTTTTTCTATGGATTCTAGAGTGAAGAAGGCTTTGTTGGGAAATATTTTGAAATACTTTGTAAACTAGAGAATACGTAAAATAACAAGTACAAATTAGAAAAAGAGAACCCGATGTTGAGGCACATTGTGATGGATGCTTTCCTTAGAATAGATTCTATCGCCTCCAATTTTAAACATGCACTAAGTTTCTTGACAGTCTACTCCCAATATACAACAATGTTGGTTCTCGTTAATCTCATCGTCAGTGCACACAAAAAGATATTCTCGAACCTGATATAAAATAGCCAAAGCCCAAATAAAGAAAGACAAAAAGAAGGAGGAAGTGTTTCTCTAATTTTTGTAGAGAATTTTGAGTTAATGAATTTGTGGGTGGGGTTCCCTATTTATAGAGAATGAAAGGGTACTTGTGAAAAGTCACAGCTAGAATGAAATGACACTTGTGAAAAGTCATAACTTATTTAAATGAAAGGATATTTGTGAAGAGTTACAACTAAAATGAAGGAGCACTTTGGAGAAGTCACAACTTCTCAAATATTAGAGAATACATTGAAAAGATTTCTAATTCAACAACGGATACAACCCTTTGTTTGTTTGGCAAGCAGTTAAGACTCATATCCCCAAGAGGCATACATTAGTTCATGTTACCAAAACATCTTTTCATTTAAATCTAGACTGCCAAACCAATATATTGAACAATGGTAATGGTTCACATTATTTTTTACTTTACATCAAATATTTTAATCATTTCTAAGTTTAAAAAACAACAATCCCTCCTCCCCCCACCTGATTAAAATATTTTAAAAGACAGGATAAAATAAAATTTTCTTTGGACTAAGTACTATGCATCAATAGAGGTAGCTTGCGGTTTTGAACGTCTACCTAGTGTTAGCGTGTTTCCATCTGAAAGATCCATGGTGAACTAAGTCTTGAACCAGAATCTTTTAACTCTAGTTTCTCCACACCACACACATAGTATGACATATATCAGGTTCTTTTCAAGGTGGTGCATAAAAGTCGTGCACCGTATCTTGGATTCTTGAGCGCTCTATGGAATAGGCCTATTACCATAGATTGCGGCCCTACAGTTACACTCACATAGGTGAGTTCTCCAAGGGTACCTGCAATTCAATACCTCATCTTAGTCTTAGACTCATTCAAGGTATTTCGCTTTTCCTTTGCTATTGCATTTATAGTACTCACACCCTAGGGATGGATCTATAATAATATTTTAATAGTGCTATCCAGTCACTCAAATAATTTGCTCTTCCATTGAACATTATTCTTAGGATCTCCAGTTAGGAAGGTTGGGTTGCCACTACCGGTGACCTAACTAATGGGATTCAGTCCCATCCCCCTTGATGTACATATAGCCTTCATCTTTGCTAGTCATTTCGTCAAAGGATTCACTAGGTTATCTTTTGACTTTACATATTCCAAAATTAGGTATCCATTCTTTATCAGATATCTTACCGTAGAATGCCTGATACTCAAATGTCTCCTCTTATTATTAAAGTGTTTATTATCACAAATACTTATCATATCTTGATTGTCACAAAGAACAGAAATACTTGGCATTTTTTTTTTAACTAATGGAATTTCTGATAATAAATTCTTAAACCACTCTACCTTATGTCCAGTAGTATCCAAACCTATCAATTCAGCCTCCATAGTAGATCGTAAAATCAAAGTTTGCTTGGAAGAACTCCAAGCCATAGCTGCTCCACCGAGAGTGAAAATATATCCACTCATTCCCTTACGATCTACTGTGTCAGTTATTCAACTAGCATCATTGTATGCTTCTAATACAGTGGGATATCGAGAATAATGGATACCATATGTCATGGTTCCTCTCAAATATTTAAGAATTCTATCCAATGTCTTCAAATGAGAATCATTAGGCCCACTAGTATATCTACTAAGTCTACTCACAGCATATGAAATATCAGATCTAGTAGAATTAGCAATATACAGTAACGTACTAATAATTTGGGAATGTTGTGACACAGGATCTCCAAGATTCTTAATTAAATGCAAACAAGGATCAAGAAGAATACTGATAGGTTTGCATTCGAATCTCTCAAACTTTTTAAGAATATTTTCAATATAATAAGATTGATTTATGCTAATACCATCACGAGATCTCATTAATTTAATACCAAGAATTACCTGTGCATCTCCCATATCTTTTATGTCAAAATTTTTAGATTACAAATTTTTTAACATCAAGAACAATATCTATATTGGTACTAAAGATGAGAATATCATCAACGTAAAAACAAAGCATTGCATATGCACCATCAATGTAAAAACATAGCATTATGTATGGACCTCAAGTTTATGGATCGTTGCTAGAGTAATTAGAACACAAATTGTGGTTATTCTACTAACAGAAGAGTACGTATCAAAATAATTGATAACCTCTCTTTGTGTAAAGCCCTTTGCAACTAGCCTAGTTTTAAATTTATCAATAGTACCATCAGGTCTCAATTTCCTTTTAAAAATCCACTTACATCCAATGGTTTTACATCTAGGAGGAAGATCACATAAGTTTCAAGTGCCATTAGTCTTAAGAGATTACATCTCATTCTTTACTGATTCTTTTTAAAAAGTAGAATCAATGGAAATCATGGCATCCTTGAAAGTCAACGGGTCTTCCTCCATATAATAAGTATAAAAATCATGTCCAAAATCATTTTTCTTTCTAACTTGTTTTCCTCTTCCAAGTTCATTTTTTAATGCACTCTCATGATTAGATATAATGATAGGTTGACTACTAGTGGAAGGAAAACTTACTATAGGTAAAGATCTTTCTAACTTATTTTTTAAAGGAAATAGATCTTCAAAGAATGTTGCATCCCTAGACTCAATGATGGTGTTGAGATCAATATCTTGGACTTCTGATTTGATAATAAAAAATCTATATGTAGAACTATGTCTAGCATACCCAATAAATATTGCATCTACTGTGTTGAGACCTAATTTCATTTTCTTAATTTTTGGAACATTAACCTTAGCAAGACAACCCCAAACTCTAAAGAAATTAACATTGGGTATTCTACCATTCTAGAGTTCATACGGTATCTTGTCAGATCCCTTAAATGGTACTCTATTGAAGATAAAACAAATGCAAGTATTGCTTTCACCCTCCATTGCTCAGGTAGGCCAGATTTATAGAGCATGCATTTGACTATATCTACCAAGATTCTATTTTTTGTTTCAAAAACACCATTGGATTGAGGAAAATATGGAGCAGTTTCTTCATGTATAATATCATTCTCCTCACAGAATTGAACCAATTGATTAGAGGAGTATTCACCTCCTCTATCAGACTTGATAATTTTAATTTCTCTTTAATTGGTTTTCAACTTCAGTTTTATAGACAACAAATTTACTAAATGATTTATCTTTTGTTTTTCATCAAGTAAACATAACAAAATTTAGACATATCATCTACAAAACTAATGAAATATTTATTACCATCTTTAGAGGAGCACCATTTAAATAACAATCATCACTATGAATTAATTCAAGTAACGATGAATTTCTTATAACAAATCTAAATGACTTTCTAAGTTGTTTTGATTGAACACAGATTTAAACATTTTTCATCCAAATCAATAGGAACTTTAGGAATAATCTATAAATCTATCATTCTTTTAGCATTATGATAATTAACATGACCTAGTCTAGCATGCCATATTGAAAAGGAACATGTAGAAAATACAAATTTATTATTAGAATCAAATTTGTCTACTTTCTAATTTTGAATATTTATTACAAATAAACCACCACTCACATAACCTTTCTCCACAAATGACCCATATTTAATTACAATAACTTTATTGAATTAAAATAATAATGTGTAGCCTGTCCCACTAAGTAAAGATCCACTAATTAGGTTTCTCCTAGCCTCTGGTACGTAAAATACTTCTTCTAAAGGAAGAGTATTTCTCAACATTAATTTGAGTTCAATTCCTACTCCAAATACTTGTGTAGAGGTGGAGTTATCCATCGTCACTTTCATGTTGCTTGTATCCTGATATGTTGAAAAAATATTGTGGTTAAAAGTGACACGTACATTGGCTCCTATGGCTACTATCCAATCAGTAGCACTATATGCCAGATAAACTTGAAGACTTATGGTCACATACTGTTCAACGGTTCCAATGGAGTAAGTCCCAGAAAGCACCATATGAGCCTGTGAGTTAGGTAATCTTAGTTGTCCATTGCCTTAATTTTTCCTCTTCCTATAGCTATAATTTTTGGCCAAGTGACCCGATTTGTTACAGTTAAAACAAATGGGTCTCTTATCATCTATGTTGATATAGAACTTTGGTTTTAAATTATTCCCATAATTAGTTTTATCCTTATTGAATTTGGACTTATGATGTAATGGATTCTTATGTGTTTCATGACCTTCTACAATATTTGCACGTAATGTGTCTTATGTGTTCTTATGTGTCTTATCAGTCAAAACATAGGTTCACTTAGCATTACTCAAAAAAGTAAATAGGATTTGCACGTTGAGCCACTACTAGTGTGTGTTTATATATATATATAGTGTTTATCATATCAGTTATCAAATAGGTTAAATCTATTTATCATCTTTTTTTTATCATCATCTTGATCTCAACATTTTTTTTATGTGACTTTAAATAATAGGTCTACAAGTAAAATATAATAAATAGTCTTCAATCATTCAATACCATATCATAGAATAATGAGAACATAATGGTAAAAGAGATTATGAATAACATTTCTCTAATGAATAAGTACGAGTATTCCCAAATTTATTTCGAGGTTTTCCAACTAGCTTTGGGACAAAATTAGGAAGTTATGGATATTAGTTCATATCTTTATGTTGACTTTGGTTTAGGTTGAGTAAATACCTTGCAACGAGGTAACTTTTGGGATTATAATATTCTAATAATTGTAATTTTTTTTAACTAATCATTGTAATTTTTAAAATTTTTAAACATAAAATAAATAAAAAATCAAAATTTTTAAATTTCCAAACAAAAATAATATTATAAAACTATATTTTAACAATATTTTAATTTTATATTATTTTTTATTCAACTTTTTCTCTCTTATTTTTCAAAATTTTAAAAAGACTCAACTTAAACTATCTCACTACTATTCATAAATTATTTTATTACTGTTTACAAAATTCTCATCTCATCTAACTCTTCAAACGAGCCCTTAGAATTGTACTACTTTGGATTTATGTTATGTTGTTGGTTGTTGCAAGGGCAAATTCTTTGGAAAGTATCATGTTGGTATTTTATTATCAAAAAATCTACACAACTTTTTACCATTCACATAATCTCTACATACCATATTTTTTTTTATTTTATTTTTATCAAATATTTAATATATGAATAGAAGAATTGAATTAGTTTAAAAAGAATAAATTTAATAAAAATAAAAAAATTTAAAAAATATAGTGTGTAGAGGTCGAGAATATTGTGTAGCATTGCTCTTTTATTATAGTTAGGTATTGTTGAGAATATTTGCATTATAGTTACTGCTTGAGAAATTTATAAACAGGGCGAGGTACATATTTCAGACGAGAGTCCGCCCGTGGTATTTTTGAGGGGTTACGCTTGTTTTGTGTCATACTTCCTCCATATATGCTTAAGCTTTTTTCATTCCCATTCAAAGCTTGATGACCAAGGCTGAGTCCCCTTTACTCTTCTAGTATCATGAATTGTAGTCCAATATCACAATAGAAACTAGTTTTAGTATTGTGGATACATCTATCCATACGTCACAATAACGCTCTTTGCTACTTGAATCCATGATCCTGTCTCTAAAACAATTGGTATTAAGAAAAATAAACTCAAATCTTTTATTTCATCAACATCACACCCAATAAATCTGTTGGGAAGGAGGTCACCTACTTTTTTTTTTTTTTTTAAATATCATTCTCTCGGTATATTTAAAAAAAAATAAGCAAATAAGCGAAAACTACACATTTCAAAATTGTATATAGCACTACATTTTTTTTATATGACTTTAAATAATTAATAAGCATTGTAGCGTAAAAGAAGTTTTTAATTATGGAATGAAAAACTCTATATATAGGAGAGTTTGCGCAGATATGTGCACGAATAAAATGTGGGAGTCTACATGGAACTAATACGGTGTTTCTCCTTCCCAGTTTCTGAAATCCATCTCGTGCTCCCCCTCCATCTCTCTGAATTTTCCCCTTCCCAGTATCTGAATCCTAACCCCCTCCATCAATATCCTCCGTCTTCTTCTTCGTCATGGTTGGCATCATAGGCTATGTCGGTGATACCGACTGGAGAGATTGATCTTTTGTTGAAGGACTTGAATGAGAAAAAATAGAGCTTCCGTCGGTAATACCATCTTGAGATTTTGGGTTTTTTTTTTCAAATACTGTGTTTGTGGGGTCATGATTTAGATTTGTAGTTATTCTTTTTTTATCTGAGTTATTTTCGTAGGAAGCAGAGGCAAAAGTTAAGAACATGAAGGAAGAAATTGGTTAAATATTTGGATTTGGTTTATATTTGGGCACAAATTCTAAAATCCTTACTCGGGTTGAAAGAAACTTAATAGTGTGAAAGTTTTTGAGTATATTCTTCCCAAACAGTAATGATAAAATTAGCATTCAAGCAAATCTGGGTGTGTGGGGCAGGGGAATGAGGTTTTTTGGATTCAAATTTTTGTGTATAAAAGTAAAACAATTAAATGAGGGATCTTGACTGGTTGTGTGGTAGGGGCCATTTGAAAATGCTAGATGCTTTGCATAGGAAATGGATTACAGCGATGGAGAACTGCAGTTTCAAAGGTTCACGAGTCGGAAATTGTTTGAAGTATCTGTGTGTGAAGAGTTTTCTTTTTCTTTTTCATCTTTATTTGCTTTTTCCTTCTTTTATTTAGTTTTTTTTATTTTTTTAATACACGCTAATATGGCATCCCTACGCCGCTCTCCTGTGCAAAGTCTTTTGTACATAGCGGGATTGTTATGGAATATTGTATGACACAAAGACAAGATCAAAGGAGAGTAATAAGAAAGAAGTTAAGTTAAAAAAAATTGCATTTTATTTTATTTTTACTTTGGCTCGCTTGGTTATATAAATGAAATGTGACCGTATCAAAAATTTGTAAATAGTAATAAAAGAATTTGTAAATAATAATAAAATAATTTAAATTAAGATGCTCATAAGATTTTAAGAAAAGAGAAAAAAAATATAATTAAAATATAATTTCTTAATATTTTTTTGTTGCTGTGAGATTTAAAAAAATTATTATTATTTTTTATATTTTATTTAAAAATTTAAAAAAATTATAATAATTAAATAAAAATTAAAAAATATTTATATTTAAATTATGTAAGACCTTGAGAAAATGTAGATGAAATGATTTGTAAAGATTGGAGACACCGGGCCTTAGTTTTGAATGTGAATTGGGAAGCGAGACGCGGCTGGCATGGTTCTCTAGACTTACTTTTACCTCCTCTCAGCCTCGGTCTCAGCCACCTCTCGATGCATCGGCAATCAACCCTTGGAATATTCATGAATGGGTTCCTCACCGCCTTCCGGTGCCCAAAGATGAGAGATCCGACGGCCATTATCAACCCCAAACCAGAGACCCTCCTCTTTATCCTCAAATCCTTCTCTTCCGTCGTCTCTCTTCCCCTCGACCACCTCCACGACCCACACGATCTCCCCTCTCAGCTTTTCTCCATCCTCTCTCGCCCCAATTGGCAGAAACACCCCTCCCTCAAGAAACTTATCCCTTCCATATCCCCCTTCCATGTATCCTCCCTCCTCTCCCTCGACCTCGATCCCCATACCGCCCTGGGGTTCTTCTATTGGATTGCCGAGAAGAATCCCGGCTTCAATCACAATGTTCACTCCCATTCTTCCCTGCTGAACATTCTCTTGCGTTACGGTTTTCTCGGTCCCGCCGAGAAGATTCGGATTTCCATGATCAAGTCCTGCCAATCGGTCGATGATGCTTATTTTGTGTTGGACGTCCTGCGGATAATGAATCGAGAGAAAGGTGATTTTCAATTTAAGCTTACCCTTAAGAGCTATAATATGCTGTTAATTTCGTTGTCTAAGTTCCTCATGATCGAGGAAATGAAGCGTGTGTATTTAGAGATGTTGGAGGATTTGATATCTCCAAATATATTTACGTTCAATACAATGGTTAATGGGCATTGTAAATTAGGGAATGTGGCTGAGGCTGGGTTGTACGTGAATAAGATAGTGCAAGCGGGGTTGAGTCCAGATACTTTTACATACACTTCGTTGATATTGGGGCATTGTAGGAATAAGGATGTAGACAGTGCTTATAGTGTATTTAAGCTTATGCCGCAAAAGGGTTGTAAGAGAAATGAGGTTTCATATACTAATTTGATCCACGGACTTTGTGAAGCTGCACGTGTTGATGAGGCTCTTAAGTTGTTTTTCCAAATGGGTGAGGATAATTGTCGCCCAACCGTTCGGACTTACACAGT
This sequence comes from Juglans microcarpa x Juglans regia, assembly GCF_004785595.1. Taxonomy (NCBI): domain Eukaryota; kingdom Viridiplantae; phylum Streptophyta; class Magnoliopsida; order Fagales; family Juglandaceae; genus Juglans; species Juglans microcarpa x Juglans regia. Next base: position 22,316,069 of record NC_054601.1, on the reverse strand, counting down.
TATCATATGTGCATTGTGTGGATTGGGTAGGAAAGTAGAAGCCTTGAAGTTTTTTGAGGAGATGACGGAGAAAGGTTGTGAGCCAAATGTTCATACTTATACTGTTCTAATTGATAACATGTGTAAGGAACATAGGCTTGATGAGGCAAGAAAAATGTTAAATGGGATGTTGGAGAAACGGTTGGTTCCAACTGTGGTCACATACAATGCGTTGATTAATGGTTTTTGCAAGGAGGGAATGACTCAAGATGCATTAGAAATTTTGGGTTTGATGGAGTCAAGTAAGTGTAGTCCAAATGCTCGCACATATAATGAGTTGATATATGGATTTTGTAAGAAGAAAAATGTGCACAAGGCAATGGCATTGCTTCATAAGATGATAGAGCTTAAGCTTTCACCAAACCTGATTACATATAACTCCTTAATCTATGGGCAGTGTAGCGCAGGTCAATTAGATACTGCATTTAGGTTGCTTTGTTTGATGATTGAAAATGGTTTAGTTCCTGATGAGTGGACTTATAGTGTTTTCATAGACACTCTTTGTAAAAGAGGGAGGGTAGAAGAAGCGCGTGCCCTCTTTGACTCCTCTGAGGGGAAGAAAATAAAGCCAAATGAAGTGATATATACCGCTTTGATTGATGGGTACTACAAGGTTGGGAGAATAGATGATGCTCAATCTCTTCTCAATAGAATGCGTACTGAGAACTGTTTGCCAAACTCAGCCACTTACAATGTCTTGATAGATGGTTTGTGCAAAGAGAAAAAAATAAAGGAAGCATTGTTGCTGGTGGATGAGATGTCAAAGATGGAGGTGAAGCCCACTGTTGTAACTTACACAATTCTCATTGAAGTAATGTTGAATGAAGGTGACTTTGATCATGCTCATAGGGTTTTCAATCATATGGTGTCATTGGGATATCAGCCTGATGTATTTACTTACACTGCATTTATTCATGCATATTGCAACCAAGGGAGATTGAAAGAAGCAGAGGATGTGATGGCCAAGATGAATGAAGAAAAAATATTCCCAGATTCACTAACATATACACTGCTACTAGATGCATATGGACATATGGGATTAATGCATAGTGCACTTAATGTTCTAAAGCGCATGTTTGATGCCGGTTGTGAGCCATCACATTATACCTATTCCTATTTAATCAAGCATCTCTCAAATGAACGGCGGATAAATGAAAATAGCAATTCTGTGGGACCTGATTTGGTCTCAAGCACTAAACCAACCAATATTGCAGATGTTTGGAAAATAATGGAATTTGAAAATGCTTTGGATCTCTTTGAGAAAATGGCTGAACGGGGTTGTGAGCCCAATGTTAACACCTATGCCAAGCTCATTAAAGGACTTTGCAAAGTTAGGCGCTTAGAAGTAGCAGAACAATTATTTAATCATATGCGAGAAAGAGGATTGTTTCCTTCTGAAGATATCTATAACTCAATTCTTAATTGTTGCTGTGTGTTGGGAATATTTGGGAAAGCTGTAGGATTCGTGGATACAATGGTTGGGCTTGGTCATTTACCACATTTAGAGTCATACAGGATGCTTGTTTGTGGGCTGTATGAGGAAGGAAACAAAGAGAAGGCTGAAACAGTATTTTCTAATATGCTTCACTGTGGGTATAATCACGATGAAGTAGCTTGGAAACTTCTTATTGATGGTTTACTTCAGAGGGGCCTGGTTAATAGGTGCTCAGAGCTGTTTGAAATCATGGAAAAAAAGGGTTTTCAGGTTCATTCTCATACATATTCGATGTTGATCGAGGGACTTGATAGAACGTAAGCTATTGCTTCTCGGTATAGTATCCATTGAAATGGTGATTTTTATGTTGAAGGGGGGCCTTTCCCATTGTTCTCTTCTTTGATGATGGAGGCTAATAATATATTGGTGGAACACCACATTCTTTAGACAATATTTCAAAATGAACGAGTGTTATATTGTTCTACCTGAGGAATTCATGTTAGGTTGACAGTAATAGAGCAGCTGCATTCTGAGAGAGAAATTGGGATGTTTCATCGGCTGGCTGTAGCAATAGCACCACATGAGGCACAGACAATTAAAGATCAGGAGGTAAGTGACTATCTGTTGATTTTTAAATCCTTTGTTTCTTGTCCCGGTACTTATGCTTTTATTTCACTTATAGGAAAAACTTATGCTTTATTTCTATTTGATTTTTTTATTAGAGCTACTTTATTTGGAATCTGAGTTGGAATTGGGAAAAAAGAATGAGTTCTCATATTCTAATGGCTTGAAGTAGTACTTCTTGAATTTGATGCATAATGTTTGACTGGCTCATATGTTGGCTTATTTTAAAGTTCCGAGATCCTTGCTTTATGGTTGATTGATGTGAATTCATTCTGATATCCATATTCTTGCTGGCATGATCAGAAGGTAACTTGATTAGCTTTAGTTTTCTCATGATTTACTTTTGAAAGCCATAAGTTACATTTGGTGGGATGCTGTTTGGAAGGCTTGTTGCTTGCACCTTTAAACCTAAACAGTTGAACTATTAATTGTTGTGACTGGTTATATTAATTGCAAGCAGTTATAAGCACATATGTTAGACAATCAGATGAAAATGGTTATAAGCACCTCTCATCTTGCAATGTATAAAATTTTATGCCATGAACATCAGCAGCACATAATAAATTCTAACCATATTCTTCAAGTTCTTCATTGACATAGATTCACGTTTTATCATCTGTTGGGTTATAGCCTTGAAGTTGATTATAGTTTATTGTTTGACGTGTTCCTAAAATGACGAAAAAAAAAAAAAAAAAAGGTTGAACCACTAAGATGATTATCCTTTTTGTAACTGTCTCCCTGATAATGTTCTCCCCTTGAGTAATCTGGAAAACGTTATTGCAAATACAGTAAAATCCACCTTGTACCAGGGAGTTTGGTGTGTGCAACACCACCATTCCAATAATATGCACCGCCCTTGTATAGTTTGAAACTCCAGTAAACACATAATTGAAATCAATTAAAGGACATTGCAGAGAATGGTGGACTTGAGAAGTGGTGCGTGCCATGGTCGAGTTTAGTCACCTTAACTAAATTATTGCTCCTTAGAAAATGAAAAAATATAAATAATTAAATGGGCCTTAAAACGGTAATAAATTGACCAATGAGCTCTAGCACAAATTTCTTGTTTTTTATAAGAACAAGTTGAAGAGTATATCTGTGAGTTCAAAACCGACAAAGCATGAGTGCAACAAAAAGAAAAAAAATAGAATATGTTGTAAATAATGTAATGCCCTAGATCACACATTGGATATATGAATTATGATATCTTTATATTAAATCTCACATTGGTCCTTGGAACTGGACTTTATTATGATTTCAATGAGCTCCAATAGTGACTTAGATTAGTCCTTTTAGAGTATAAATGTTGTTGGGGCTATTGCTTCCCTTTGATCGCTACAGACAAGCAAAGCATTGAAGCAACCATGCATTTCCAATTGCTAAGGCGGTTCCAGTTTATTGAATTGTGCCATGATCTTTTACCCTTTTTTCTTGGAAATGCACACCCCTTTCATTGGAATATGATACTCAAGGCAAATCTCTAACAACTGTGCACCCCTTTCTTGAATTGTGCCGTGATCTTTTAGACCCTTTTTTACCTTGCAATTCTCTTTTTCCCCCTTGTAAAATCACAGATAGTTGGGTCAGTTCTTTCTTTTATCTTTATATTTTTTTGTTGATTTTACTTTTCTCAAGGAAAGAAAGAAGGGTATGTCCCTTGGAATATATGTATGGAACGGATGATTGTCTTAATGATTAGTTTCTGTTTGTCTTTAACCTTTTTGATCACTTTCATTTATCACTTTACAGGAATTAAGAATTTTGCCGATCCTTGAGCACATGGTGCTCTAGTCTTCCATCTCTGGGACTAAATGAAAGGACTTTCACGTGCATATATGTGAAGCTAACCAATGCAAATACAGATGACTGAGGTAAAGGAACATATTTGCGTGCATAAATTTGTCTATTTCCATGAGAGATGTTCAAACTGGCCTTTTGCTCTCATGTTTGATGTGCCAGTTTGCACCATTTTAATTTGTTATATTAAGTAGTCTTTAATGGGCTGAACTAAGCGTTGGTTTTACCTGATTCTGTTCCTTTTGGTTGGTACTGAAAGCATATCTTTGAAATGAAATCAAATGCATTCCTTTTTATCGAATTGCATGGGGCGCCGTTAGAGAATCATTGTGGAAAAATGAGAAATAGAACTGATCTTGAGAGGTTCCAATTCTTCAAGCTTAGCCCCTTTAGAGGTATAAGAACAAGGATCTGAATTAATTTTCCTATTCAAATTGTACCGGTGAACTCAGAAGTTATAATTTTTTTAACTTGGAGATTGATGTATATTAACGTGTGGTACATCAGTTAATTCTAGTTGTCTATTAGGTGAGGGAATAATTCAGACCTGTAATCTTTTTTCTGCCCTGTTCTTGATAGATAAAAATGGAGACAGATGAACGACATCATTTTGCTTTCGAAATCAACTTCTTTTGGGAAAATCTCAAAGAAACACTTCGTGTTTTGGTTGCAAGTGAATCCGTGATAGTGTTGTAAGGTCCAAGGGCTTTTATATGATTAGGGCTGTGGCCCAACAACAGCATTATTTTTTTTCTCTTTTGCAGTATAAATGAAAGTAAAAATATTTCTGTTAGTAATTTAGAGAGAGAGCTGATTGGAAAAATGGGAGACATGGAGTTTTTTCACGGACCAAGTACAAGATAGTTGCTTATTTTTTCCTTTTTTTTTTATTTAATGATGAGTCAAACGTATTATCAACTTTTTTCTCTTTACTCGTTTTGCATCTTAGGGTTATGGCAGGCTTGTCCTTGATTAGGTAAGAAGGCATTACTGTTGACCCAAAAGATCCCACCTTGCTTCTTATCTATATTTTTATAAGTGTAGTGAAATACGATGAAAATTAGTGAATCTTTTTTTCATTGCAATAAGGTGATGCTTCTGTCAAGGTTTAATCATGTGGGTTAAAAATTACATCTGATGATCCTTTAACTTGTCCAATTTATTATTGGAAGATCTCTCAGGTAAGTTTGAATTGCAATGTATTTACCGAGGATTTGCATGGACTTCTGATTCTGGATCTCACCTTGTGGGGTTGCAGTTACAATATCTAAAGATTATTTTTATTTGTGTGTAATTTAAATTAAGATTGAGAATGAGGTGCCGATGCACTTGCTTGCAAGATTTGTCTTTCCTTCTCTTTCTGATATGAAAATACTAATGTTGCGACCAATTTAGTAATCAACCAGAGTGCATTTACATGCTTTCAGGTTCTGAAGGGGCATATACAATGTAGATTTAGTTTGTGAATGAGCGAGATTCAGATGCATTTGCTTGCAATATTTATCTTTCCTCTTTTTTAAGCTCAGAATTTCTAGCACCATGACTACTAAGTCTTCGTTTGGATGCTGAGGTACTTGAATGTAAATAGGTTGCGATTTGTGTTTGAATGTATGAAATAGGTTGAGATGAGTTTAACTTTTTTATTGGAAGTTGAAAAAGTAGTGGATTCCATGAATGATTGGTTTGAGATGAGTTGAACTCACTCTTAACAACGAAACAAAACATTAGTTTAAAAATTAAGGAGGTTTAGATAATGAGTTGAGATGAGAATAAAGTTAAAAATTGAATAAAATATTATTAGAATATTATTTTTATTTTGAAATTTGAAAAAGTGGAATTATTTATAGTATGAAAAAGTTGTAATGATTAGATGAGATGTGATGATTTGAAATGATTTCTGAATCTAAAAAGTTAGTCCATTTCAGCTTCCCCCATGCTTTTGTAGCCACTTCAAAGATTTTCCACGGCACATTAATTATATTTTCCTTCCTGGCAGGCCATATATTACGGGAAAGGATGAAAAGAGCAGAAAGAGTTGATAGCATTTCTGCCATAACTGTTCAATTAGCAATGGGGCAACAGCATTGAACTTACAGTCCCTCTTTAGACAGGTCAATCCTACATGGAGACTTTATCGGAGACCACTAATAAGGGGACACATCAGCTGAGTACATGAAACACGACTAAACTTGGTCACACCGAAGCGCCTATACCCTTTATAGAATACCCAGCTCGCGGAACAGATTTCATTTCTTCCCCTTTTCATAAACCCAGCCGCACGATTTATCGGAACTGAAATTGCCTACTCTAGACTGGCGAACCCATACCGTCGCACCCACGGTCGCAGACCGGCGCAGCCACAGTCGGGTTACTAATACTCGGGTTCCCTGTCTGTGTTAAATCTCTAATTGTTGTTGTTAATTCAAAGAATTTGAAAGGTCGGATATATATGCATTTTTGTTCTAGACAGTCTATTGTTTCCTCAGAAATTTCTCTAAATCGAGAAGTAGACCTGTCTAGATGATGAATGAATCAGTGGAAGCAAAAAGAAAGAAACTACACCTCATTTTCAAAAGCAAACGATCTTAAGCTTCGTTTTCTCTTCTCTTCCTTCATATCCATCGAAACCAAACTGCAGAAAATCTTTTGGTTTAACTTGACTTGGTTATTTTTTGCAAATTTTTGGTATTATAGGTGAGAGAGGGAACTTACAGCAATGTGTATAAAGCTCGAGATAGAGACACCAAAACGATTGTTGTTCTAAAGAAAGTTCGTTTTGACACGACTGAACTTGAGTGTTAAATTCATGGCGCGAGATAATGATATTGCAGCAGCTCGATCATCCCAACATAATAAAACTAGAAGGATTAGCTACTTCAAGACTACAATACAGTCTGTATCTGGTTTTTTATTTCATGCAGACAGATTTGGCAACAATCATCTCTCGTCCTGAGAGAGAGAGAGAGAGGAGGGCGTGGGGAGGGGGGCTGGAGATGACCCCTGATAATTTGATTTTCCTCTGCAAAGCACCCCACCGGGTTGAACATGTATCCCCTACGTGGCCCACATCCATTGTCTGCCGTTGTTCTCCAAATAACGGATAAACCTGTTTGAATTTATTCTCTTGAACTTATTAATACTCGCATGAGTGCCAAAGGAAGTTCAATGTTATCTCACAACTCTAATCGATGTTGTACGATTTGAGGCTAGTTGTGAAGATTCCAGTCATTTACTCTGTGTTGTCAATCAAACTGGCTACAAACGGGGGGGGGGGGGGGGGGGGGGGGGGGGGGGGGGGGGGGGGGGGGTCTTGAATGGATAAAAAATGATTCTGCTGTTCGAATATTTCAAAATAAAAGCCAATTTTTATTTTTATTTTTTTAAAAAAAATTAATATTTTAGTGGGTAGTTGAATCAAAGTTTTGTAATTGAAGAAAGGTTATCATTTTTGCATAACATGTGACTATTCTTTACATCTCCTCGCCAAATGAGAAAGTGCATGGAATATACTTATAATTTTCTATAGTACTGTTCCTTTCGGAAATGAATGTAATATGCATGCGGCTATTCATTAGATTTTCGTTTTCTTGATCCAGATTTTCTCTTTGTTGTGTTGCTAATTGAATTGCTTCGTTATGGTCATGTCGCAGGCATTTGCTTGCAGAATTTAAAGATTCTCGTGACCGCTCGTGAAAATGGGTTGCAAACAGTTGTAGCCAGCTTAGGCTGCTTAGCTCCTCTTAGTTCAGATTTAAGTGGTGTTCAAAATGGCAGTCGTAAGGTTCCGTTCGTACCTTGAGCTGAGTTTAATTATATTTTTTATGAATAGTAGTAAATTAAGATATTAGAATAAGTTTTATAGGATCTATTTAAAATAAATATATTTAAATATTAAGATAAGTTTAAATATAATAATAAAAAGTTAAAAAAAATCATAAGTTTCACGTGTAAAGAAATATTAAATTAAAAAAAATTGTAAATTTTAAATTTTAAGTTTTGATATAAGTTTAACGATTTGAGATGATTTAAAATTAGACAGTATAAGGCTTCGTTTGATACATAAATTTATTTCAACTCATCTCAATTTATCATTATAATTTTTTTAAATCTCAACATAAAATATAATAAACAATTCAACTTTTTTAAATCTTAAAATAATAATAATATTAAAAAATAATATTCTAATAATATTTTATTATCTCAACTCAACTTAACTCAGGCTTGCCCACGTGCCATTAATCTACATCTACCCAACCATGAATGAATGGTAATAGCGCCTTCATATATATTGTCTATTCAGCCAGCGCAACCCTGACAGTACTGATCAGTTTCTTTTAGGCTTATTAATTCCTACCACTCATTTATTATTATTTTTTTAATTTTTTTATTTAATAATTAAAAAAGTAATTATTAGTAAAAGAACAATGCTACACAATCTCTCCAATCTCTACACACCACATTTTTTTAAATTTTTAAATTTTTAAGATTTTTTTAAATTTTTTTTGAGTTTATTCTTAAACTAATTTAATTATTTTATTCATTATTCATATATTAAATTTTTTATAAAAGAAAGAAATAATAAAAATTAAAAAAAGTGTGGCGTGTAGAGGTTGTGTGAATAATAGGAGGCGTTGTGTAGATTTTTTCGTAGTGAACTTATATATTTTATTAATTTTTTCTTAATTATTAAGAATGTTAAAAAAATATTTTAAAAAAATAAGAATTTTAAATTTACTATAAGGTAGTAAGTAAGCCTATCATTATATTTTACATTTTTACAACACCATGGAGATTTGCATGCTAGATTAATCGATTTAGGTTCGTCAATTTGAATTTCAAGGCATGGATTTAGGTTCGTCAATCCTACAATATGCAACGTGCAAAGTGATCAAGATCACTTGTTTAAGATTTCTATTATAGCTACCATGCATATTATTACAAGTTTTTACTTGAATAGATTAATCATATCAAACATCTAGATAGCTTTAATAATAATAGAGTAATTCTTGATTCTCAATTTTTTCTTACATCCCTCGTCACACATGGTGACTTGGAACATTTCAAGTAATTTTTTTATTAACCACTCAAATATGAGCCACTTTATATGTCATATTACCGATAAAGATCGATCAGATACTAATTTTTTTTTTTTTTTTTTTTTTCGCATCGGGTGTCTAGAAACATCTTGATCATGCTGTTGGGGGTTGGGCACCTCAGTTCAAGATATTAGGCCACGAGTCAGTTGGGGGTTTCGTGACTCACTGTGGTTGGAGTTCAGCAACAGAGGCATTTCAGTATGGACGTGTACTTATCATGCTGCCTTTCAATGGGGATCAAGGATTAGTAGCTAGGTTCTTGGAAGAGAAGCAGGCAGGAGTTGAGATTCCCAGGAAGGAGGAAGATGGGTCATTTACGAGGGACTCAGTGACACAAACTTTAAGGTTGGCAATGAAGGATGCAAACGGTCAGATATACAGGGACAAAGCCAAGGAAATGACCACCATATTTGGGAATAAGGAACTCCAGCACCGATACGTCGACAAGTTTGTTGAATTGCTTGAGAACAACAGGCAGATCATTACCAAGGGTTAGAAAGTAATGAGATACGGAAGTCTAACGTCCAACTTGGAAAGAACTTATTTGGAAGGAACGTCTTTGGCAAGTACTATGGGTATTTTTGGCTAGAGAATAATTGTGTGAAGAGGCAGACAGGCCCTATTTCGGACAATAAATTAGCTTTTATTTCATCATTTTTTTTTTTGATAAGAAATAGACATCATTTCATTCATTTATAAGGAAGTTACATCTGTGACTCAAGGTACAAGCCAAACTAAACTCCTGTTGTAAGCTTCTTCGTACACAAATATTATGTGACGGACATTGTCTGAACTTCATAAAACTCTCAAAAGAGAGTATTAATCTCTGTATAAAACAGAGATTAAAAAACCAGCATCCAAACTCCATCTACCAAAAGGGGGAGAAGTATAGAAAAACACCCATCCTCCTGACCGGAGGAGGAAGGAACCCACAATGCTATGGACATAGGTCCAATAGCCTATTTCACTTTATATTTCCTACAAACAAAAACAACAAGTACTAACAAAAAAACACACCGACATTAAGTCGGAAACACAGAAACAGAAACAACAAAACAACCACCAAACATGCAGAAACTGAAAAGCAGTAAAGGGAATCGGTGGTGGCGCGTGAATGACACGCGTCACTCTGGGGAGGAGCCAATCGGCCGGTCGAAGCAGTGCCAGTGAACTGGGCCCTAAGCTGCCGCACATGGCACCGACACAGTGTGATACGCGGTGGCTCGAGAGTACCACGCGTTCTTTGAGATCCGCGCGTGGGTGCGACGCGCCGCTCCGAATGGCATCCAAAATGGACGGCTGCAAGATCGGCGGGTGAGGGTTCTCCCGGTAGTACGCGTGTAGGAAAATTGTTATCGGAGAAGTTCAGATCGACTACCCTCCCCTTATTCAGCCGAAAACTTGAAAAAGTAAAAAAATACACAAAACCCGTCGGAGACTACGGTAGAGAGGGAGGAGAGGGAGGGGAAGAGGGAGCCGAAGCTTCCCCTCCCCCCAGCTGTGGTCGGACGAGAGAGTTTTAGAGAGAGAGGGTCTGGCTTTTGAGTTTTAGAGAGAGAGGGTCCCCATTGTCTCCCATTTTATTTCATCATTTATTTTACAAGTTTCCTTGTATGAAACAAGTTCACTATAAGTATGTAATCCTTGCTATCAATAAAGCCATCAGTGAATTATTTGCAAATTATTGTTTGTAGAGGCGAGTTCTTCCTAAAAACTCGTGTTTTACTCTTACAATTTCTCAACATAGGAAACGCATGCAAAAAAATCCAGCATCTTTCCCAATCGACCCGCCAGTAACACATTCTGTCACTAGAATTTGTAACATTTTGGCATCAAAGCAGGTCATGGTACTCTCGAGTTGAGCATTTCGAACAACAGATGGCTAACTTTGAGAGCATTATGAAGCTCCTAATGAAAAAATTTAAGGAGACAAGTGCAAAGGTGGATTCTTGACCAAGGAAGACCCAAATTGGTCAAGTTGGACTTTCCGAGGTACAATGGCCTGGACGATTTGATCAGTTGGATCTATCGGGTGGAGCAGTTTTTCAACATCCAACAAACGAACAAGGTTGAAAAATTACCGTTAGTTGCGTATCACTTGGAGGGAGAGGTGCAGATGTGGTACCAATTATTTAAAGATACTGAAGAAATCATATCTAGGAAGGCACTAAAAAGGGGACTCCGTATTCGCTACGGACCCACCAAGTTTGAAGATAACTTTGGCACTTTGAGCAAGCTGTGCCAAAATGGAACAGTTCGAGAATACCAATTACAATTTGAGCAGCTTCTAAGTTGAGTTGGAGGTCTGGCTTCCACTCATCAACTGGGGTGCTTTATTAGTAGACTCAAGGAGCCCATATGCATGGATGTGCAGGCTGCAAGACTAGTGTCCATCACATATGCTATAGGGTTGTTCTAACTTTTTGAAGCAAGGCACGCGAAGAGGCCATTGATAATGGAGGCCAAATGATTTGTGGCCCTGGAACCTACGCCACTCCTGCTACCTTCGGCAAGTTTGTCAAGAACAAAAGCTCCACCAATTCGGTGCCTCAATCCTTACGAGTTACAAGAAAGGAGGAAGGGACTTTGCTTTAATTACGACAAGAATTTTGTACCTGGCCATCATTGTAAAAAATAATTTTTGATCGAAGGAATTTATATGGATGAGGAAGTAATGAAGGGCAAAGCAGAGGAAGTGGAGACGGCTAATTACAAGGATGAACCTGTGATCTCGCTGCACGCCATTGTGGGAACCACGTCACCACAAACTATGAGAATTAGAGTTGTAATAAAAGGACATGGCATCACCTCTCTTCTGGACTCAGGAAGTTCCCAAAATTTCTTGAACACCTCTTTCGCAGCGGCGTGGGTGAAGGTAATGGTTGCAAATGGGGAGAAGCTGGACTATAACGGTTATTGCGATGGGGTCCAAATATTTTTCCATGTTTTTACGTTCCCCATTGATTTTTTTTGCTAGCCATTGAAGAGTGTGACGTTGTCCTAGGCACTTAGTGGTTAGGCACGTTGGGGCCAATTTGGTGGGATTTTACAAAACTAGTGATGAGTTTTGAATCATGGGAAGTCGAATGGAACTGAAGGGAATTAATGGGCCGACGCATAAGGTGGTGGAAGGGAGAGTAGCAGCGAGGGAGAACTAGGCTCGAGACCAGTGAATGTGAGGCCTTATCGCTATCCGCACTATATCAAGGGAGAAGTTGAGAAGTTAATCACCAGCTTGCTACAGTCGGGAATGGTACAACCCAATAACAGCCTGTACTCATTGCCGGTGTTAATGGTAATAAAAAGGGATGGATCATTGCGGCTTCGAGTGGACTACAAGGCCCTCAACGAAATCACAATAAAGGATAAACTTCCGATACCCATCCTTGACGAGCTATTGGACGAATTAAATGGGGCCAAAAATTTTTCAAAGTTGGATCTTCACTCGAGCTATCACCAGATCAAGATGCACACTTCGGACATTGAGAAAATAGTGTTCCGCACGCACCATGGGCATTACAAATTTCTCGTTATGCCATTCAGACTCACCAACGCCCGATCAACATTTCAGTCTCTCATGAACGAAATTTTCAAGCTTGTATTGCAAAGGTATGTGCTGGTTTTTTTCGACGACATATTAATATATAGTCGAAATTGGGAGGATCATTTATCACACCTCAAGGTTGTATTAGGCATATTGCAATCTAACAAATTGTTTGTAAGGAAATATAAATGTCAGTTTGGGTAGGGACAAGTGAGTTATTCAAGACACATGATATTTGAACGTGGGGTTGCCATGGACTCTGAGAAAGTGGCGGCAATACTCAAATGGCCCCGTCCGAATTCAGTTAAGGCTCTTCACGCGTTTCTCGAATTGACGGGCTACTATCAAAAATTTATCTGCAACTATGGACAGATCATGGGACCTTTGACACAGCTACTAAAAAAATATGCCTTAGGGTGGAATGAACAAGCCGAAGCTGCTTTTCTTCAACTCAAGCAAGCCATGACAACAAGCCCTTTTTTGGCACTTCCGAATTTCTCTTTACCGTTTCTGGTAGAATGCAACACCTTCGGATTTGGTTTAGGGGCGGTGCTCATGCAAGAAGGAAGGCCTGTTGCGTATTTTAGCAAGGCACTCCAAGGTTGAACTTGAGTCAATCAACTTAAGAGAAGGAAGTCATGGCGTTGGTGGTAGCCATCCAAAAATAGAGACCATATTTACCTGGCAGTAAATTCATTATCTGAACTGATCACAAAAGCTTGAGGCACTTGTGGAATCAAACCATAGCTACGGAGGTCCAGCAAAAATGGCTTGTTAAATTAATGGGTTGTGACTTCTTGATAGAATATTAAAAGGGGCGGGAGAACTCGCTGCAAACAGCCTATCTTGGCATGAAAAAGAGCCAATGGAACAAGGGAAAATTTTTGCTGTCAGTAGGCCAAATCCCAATTGGACGGGGGCCATAAAAGAGGAAGTTCAAAGTTAGCCGAACTGCAAAAGTTGGTGAAGCACATCCAAGCTGGAGAAGCCATTGGACCATGGAGTTTCAAATCGGGACTCATTTTTTACAAGGATCGGATCTACTTAAAGGCCAACTCTTCCCTCATACAACCAATCCTTAGCGAATTCCACACCGGCACTCATGAGGGATTTCACAAAATGTGGCAGCGGCTCAAGGCAATTTTTTATTGACCCAGGGCAAGAACTCACGTGAAGGCATTCATAAGAGAGTGTGATGTATGTCAATGACACAAGAGTGAACACACCAAACCCACAGGTCTCCTCCAACCATTGTCCATTTCGGTTGTTGTGTGGTTGAACATATCCATAGATTTCATAACTGGGCTCCTCAATTCACATGGAAAAACTGTTATTTTTGTTGTGGTGGATCGGTTGTTGAAATTTGCTCATTTTGTGCCTCTCAAGCCCCCCTTTACTGCAACAATGGTGGCTCAATTGTTTTTTGAAAATGTGTTCAAGTTATATGGACTTCCAACATCAATTTTGTGGATCATGATCCAACTTTTACTAGCAGATTTTGGCTTGAGCTTTTCCAATTACAAGGCATCAAGTTCAATTTTAGCTCTTCTTATCATCCGTAAACGGATGGGCAAACCGAAGTGGTTAGCCGCACGCTGGAAATGTACTTACGATGCTTCACCAGAGACACCCCAACTGCATGGGTTAAATGGCCGAGTACGTCTACAGCACCTGCGCACACTCCAGCACTGGTCGAACCCCTTATGAAGTGGTTTATGGCCGAACACCCCAACCCTTCTTTCATATGTGCAAGGCATAACTAAGGTGTAAGCAGTATCTCGAACACGTACGGACATAGATCAACTTATCAAAGAGGTGCGCCTCAAGCTTCAATAAGCTCAAAACTGAATGAAACTTCAGTATAATCGGGGCCATCAGGAGAGGAGCATTCAGCCAGGCGATCTAGTTTATGTGCGACTATAGCCGTATAGGTAGAACACAATGGAGAGAAGGACTAATATGAAGATTTCAGCCAGGTACTATGGGCCATTCAAGGTTCTAGAGCGTCTTGGGCATATGGCCTATCGACTACAATTTCATCCAGGTTAACGCATCCACCATGTGTTTCACGTGTCTCTCCTCAAAATAAAATTAGGCAACAAGGCGACGACTTCAACAGAGCTTCTAGCGTCAGTATTCAGCTCAACACCCATCACATCGCAAGCTGTCCTATCATATCGTGGCCAAGGGAATAAAGCGGAGGTCCTTGTCCATTGGAGCAGTAGCAACCCAGCAGAAGCTACCTGGGAAAACCAAGCAGTAATCAAGACGCAATTTTCAGAATTTTTCTTTGAAGAGGGAAGGAATGATACGAAAGTCTAACGTCAAACTTGGAAATAACTTATTTGGAAGGAACGTCTTTGGCAACTATGGGTATTTTTGGCTAGAGAATAATTGTGTAAAGAGGCAGACTTGCCTTATTTCGGAAAATCAATTAGCATTTATTTCATCATTTATTTTACATGTTTCCTTTTATAAAACAAGTTGACTATAAGTATGTAATCCATGATATCAATAAAGCCATCAGTGAATTATTTGCAAACTATTGTTTGTAGAGGCGGGTTCCTCCTAGAAACCCACGTTTATCTCTTACAATTTTTTAATATAGGAAGCGCACGCAAACACAATCCGGCATCTTTCCCACTCAACCTGCCAGTCACACGTTCCATTACTAGAGCTCGTAACATTAAGCACTAATATTAATTTTTAGGATCGAGTTCTTTAACATTGGTTGGGAAACGTTGTTGAAGATCATGTTTTAACAATGTGATCATCATCAAGGCCGTGTCCCTCATGTTGGTTCATTGTTTTTCTGTTGTACTATTACATGAGCTCTAGGGGTGCTACCTGCCTTATGGGGTGGGGCCACCCCTATCCTACCCCCTGCCCCAACATGGACGGGGGTTGGTATTTTTCCCCTAGGCTCCACCCCCATCCATGTGGGGGTGGGGTACCCCGTCTATTGACAGGGGTGCAAGGCTGGACCTCCAACTGTTCTCCCTTGCCCCTCCAATCTCCGCATCAATTCACAGCACATTGAACACAATCAAGCAATTCACAAAACCACATGCACAATCAAATCCTCCACAATTCACAATCTCATATTCCTTTAATCTCATCCTCGAATCTCCATTCACAAATAATAATAAAAAATTAAAAAATTGGGGGTGATTCGTGATGAGATTTGGGAGTGAGCCTCACCTACATTCGCCCAATGCTGAGGCTTACAAGAGATTGCGATGGCAATCTGCGACGACGACGGCGACTCTAGATGACGGTGGAGACTGGTGAGGCAAGCGACGAACTGGAGAGAACCAAGAATCCCAGAGAGAGAGAGAGAGAGAGAGAGAGGAGAAGAGGAATCGTGAGGAAGAAGAGAAGCAAGGGCCGGGGGTTCTTCGACTGGGTATTAACCCATAATCAAAACGCCGTCATTTTGATTATGGGCAGTGGTACTGAAAGAAATACCATTGTTTTGTGCCTGGGTATTTTATTTATATAATATGTATTATATATATAATATATATATAATTTATATATATTATTAACGGGCGGAGTGGGGCGGGGTTCCACCCCATCCCGCCCTCGCCCCAGCCTCTGCTTGAAGCCCTAGATATAGCCGGGGTCCCCCCGCACCTCGCATCGGTGGATGGGGTAATCCACCCCTCCCCACGGGGCGGGGCCCCGCTGCCAACCCTAATGAGCGTTCTATTATTTTCGACTTTATCACTTATATTTTCCTTGTTTTCTTTTTTATTGTCAAGGTATTCCTCACACGGGTTATAGTAGAAAATAACGGAGATATGTATATATATATATACATATACATAATAGTCTCGATCAATATGATTTGTGCCCCTTCTATTATTTATATATTATATTACCTTTCCATTTTTGCTCAAAAGAAAAGGTATAAATAGTTATTATTTTGCACAATCGATCGGAAAGTTCGTTTAGGTCTCGTTTGGATGTTGAAATAAGATGGGATAAAATGAGATGATCATATGAAAAAATTATAAATAATAATGAAATATCATATGAATAGTAGTGAAATAGCTTGAGTTAAGATTTTATGGAGTTTTGAAAAATGAGAGAAAAAATTGAATAAAAAAATTATAAAGTTAAAATATTATTAGAATATAACTTTTTAATATAATTTTTGTTTTAAATTTTAAAAAAGTTGATTTTTTTTTTTTTTTGTAATAATGAGATGAAAAAATTTAAAATTTGAAAATTTAAAATTGAAAAATATTTATATTTGAATGATATTTAGATGTTCAGATAAGATAATATAAGATGGGTTAAGACCATCTCAACATTCAAAATTTCAAACAGCACCCTCGTCATCATTGAGAATTGTCCGTATGTAAAAATGAATCAAAAGATCATGAGATTATATCCCGTTATTGATTCTTTATAATTATATTATCATAACGCCCATGTGATAGAAAGAATAATATTTTATAACGCTAGGTTAGATGAGCTCATAAAGTCGCAATCTACTGAAGATTTGGCTGAAGCATGGACACGTACGGCCGGTACTTACAGATAATGATATGAAGCAGATCAAAGCAAATTGTTTGGCACTCTGGCAACGTTCTATGCTATGTATTATACATAACATAAAATACAGAATATACCTTCTGCCATGATGATTCAAGAATGAGCAAGAGTCTAAAAGAAAATCTACTTAAGAGAAAGAAATATTTGAGTAGAAAGAGAATTTTCTGACCTATGCCTTTTGATTGTCGTACTGATGGTGTACACATGTTCTTTATTTATAGGCTAGGCTAGGCTAGGCTAGGAATCCTCTAACAGAGTTAGACTTGAACTATTTCTCCCATCAAGGAATAGGATAGGGCTTATCCATTACTAGTTTTTCAAAATGACACTCTTAACACCCAAGTTCAAATTAAATTAAACTTCTTAACAGATAAAATCTTAACAAACTTGATAGGCAAGAGTGTCACTCTTGATAGAACTCTAAAATTCTCCCACTTGACCCTCTTGTCACACAAGTTTTCATATAGGGTGATAGAAAAAACAAATATGGCCAAACATTGTTTATTTTAACTAGTTATTGAACACTCCCACTAAGATAAAGAATATCATAAAACGAATCATGGCAGTAAAGCCTTTATAAAGTCAAGCCATTCCTTCCATGTATCACATGTACAATACCCCATAAATAAGTACCATATGAGCAAATAACTTTATGAATGAATTTCCATTAAGTCATACGGGTCCTATTTTACATTATCTAATGGATAAAAATAATATGCACAAAACAACTTTATTCTCCAAAATAAAACTAAAATAAATATTGTATGTCTATAGACCAAAAAAAGAGAAAGTAAACATAAAATAAGTTGACAAGTCCCATATTGTCCACATGACCCTTGAACTGTAGTACCGATAAGCCTTTGGTCATGGGATCTGCAATCATCAACTCAGTACTTATGTGCTCAATAAACACCTCTTTCCTTTTAATGCTCTCTCTCTAACATTGAGGTACTTGAGGTCACTATGCTTACTTTTGGTACTGCTTTTATTGTTCTTGGAGAAGAAAAATGTAGCAGTATTATCACAGAAGATCTTTAGTGGCCTCTCTACTCAATCAACAATCTAAAGACCATTGAGGAAATCCCTCAACCATAATGCTTGAGTAGTAGTTTCATAGCATGCTATGAACTCTACCTACATAGTAGACGTAGCAAAATAGTTTGCTTACAACTCCTCCAGAATATAACACCCGCAACAAGTAGAAAAAAATATCCTGAAGTAGATTTTCTGGTGTCTACACATCCGGCAAAATCCGATTCTGAATAACCAACCACCTTTGATCGGTCAATGTGTATGTAGGTCAATCTGTAATCCTTGGTTCCTTGTAAATACCGTAGAACTTTCTTTCGACCATTAAATGTTAGTAAAGGTTATCCACGGATGGAGCATGAGCATTTCACCGTCACCCCCAAATGGGTCCCTTTCCCATAAAAAATAGCAATTTGGATCTTTGAGGCAAAGAAAATCCTTGACGGCTTCGATGAAATTAATGCTTCAGGTGTTTTAGATTGGTTTCGTGTCATCACAGTAGCCTCGGGTGCTGAAGCTATGGCTACTAAAACCTGCATGGAGATCGAAGCTGAGTGGTTGAAGATCCTTGGTGACCTTTACGAAATGCCTATAATTCCAGTGGGCTTGTTGCCGCCCTCAACCTAAGAAAGTGGAAACGAGAGAGATAGCCCTTGAGATATGATTGTTGTCTGGTTAGACAAACAAGAGAAAGGGTTAGTGGTTTTCATAGCATTTGGAAGCAAAGTCCAACCAAGTCAACAAGACTTTATCGAGTTGGCTCTTGGGATAGAGCAATCGGGATTGCCCTTCTTTCGGGTTCTAAGCAAACGAAGTTACTCAGTTGCAGGGGACTTAGTTGAACTACCAGAAGGGTTCGAGGTTCGAACCAAAGATCGTGGTGTTGTTTCGACGAGTTGGGTGCCTCAGTTAAGGATATTAGCTCATGATTCAGTAGGGAGATTTCTGACCCACTGTGGCTGGAGCTCAGTATCAGAGGCACTCAATTTTGGACATGCACTTATTATGTTGCTCTTCTTTGTGGACCAAGGATTAATCGCTCGGTCCTTGGAAGAGATGCAAGTAGGAATTGAAGTACCAAGAAATGAGCAAGATGGGACATTTACGAGGGACTCAGTGGCTAAGAAATGGAAGTTGGTGATGCAGGATGCGGAGGGACAAATTTATAGGGACAAAGCCAAGGAAATGGCCACCATATTTGGGGACAAGGACCTTCAACACCAATACATTGATAAATTTGTAGAGTTTCTTGAGAACAAGAGGCATGTTTCTTAATCAACCATCCTAATCTGATTCTTCTCGCATGTGTGCAGTGTGCATATATATGATAATTTGTAGATTCTCAAGTTCAACGTCATTATCATGCCAATCTTTATCTTTTGAATAATATTATACCATGTTATATGATAATCATGATGTCGCAAATCATTAAAGTTCAACTTTGTTATCCTAGCAATCGATCGATATAGTGTTTTTTCGGTTTCTAACACTTGATCAAGTTGTAAATTGTAATCTTATAGAAGGCAATCCGTGAGACATGTAAAGGAGAGTTGCTACATGGAAATTTAATTTTCAAAAGGTCATTTTCGCACCAATGTGGCAGTATGGATCATGTTAGCATAAGTCAGCGTATTAAAAAGAAGACAGGTGCTAGATATACAAACCATATATATAATGCATTGATCCGTTATAAATTGAGTATTGAAACAGACCACCTTATGTTATAAGGTGATTAAAATACAAACAGATATCCATACAATCTAATCTGATTAAGAGACATGCCCATTTTTCTCAAGAAAATCAACAAATTTGTCTACATATTGGTGTTGGAGGTCCTTGTCCCCAAATATGGTGGTCATTTTCTTTAGGGGTGTTCATCCGGGTTCCGACCCGGGAACCCTGGTATACCCGAACCGGAACCCGAGTTTCAAACTTTTTAAATCTTAAAATAATAATAATATTAAAAAATAATATTCTAATAATATTTTATTATCTCAACTCAACTTAACTCAGGCTTACCCACATGCCATTAATCTACATCTACCCAACCATGAATGAATGGTAATAGCGCCTTCATATATATTGTCTATTCAGCCAGTGCAACCCTGACAGTACTGATCAGTTTCTTTTACGCTTATTAATTTCTACCACTCATTTATTATTATTTTTTTAATTTTTTTATTTAATAATTAAAAAAGTAATTATTAGTAAAAGAACAATGCTACACAACCTCTCCAATCTCTACACACCACATTTTTTTAAATTTTTAAATTTTTAATATTTTTTTAAATTTTTTTTGAGTTTATTCTTTTTAAACTAATTTAATTATTTTATTCATTATTCATATATTAAATTTTTTATAAAAGAAAAATATAATAAAAATTAAAAAAAGTGTGGTGTGTAGAGGTTGTGTGAATAGTAGGAGGCGTTGTGTAGATTTTTTCGTAGTGAACTTATATATTTTATTAATTTTTTCTTAATTATTAAGAATGTTAAAAAAATATTTTAAAAAAATAAGAATTTTAAATTCACTATAAGGTAGTAAGTAAGCCTATCATTATATTTTACATTTTTACAACACCATGGAGATTTGCATGCTAGATTAATCGATTTAGGTTCGTCAATTTGAATTTCAAGGCATGGATTTAGGTTCGTCAATCCTACAATATGCAACGTGCAAAGTGATCAAGATCACTTGTTTAAGATTTCTATTATAGCTACCATGCATATTATTACAAGTTTTTACTTGAATAGATTAATCATATCAAACATCTAGATAGCTTTAATAATAATAGAGTAATTCTTCATTCTCAATTTTTTCTTACATCCCTCGTCACACATGGTGACTTGGAACATTTCAAGTAATTTTTTTATTAACCACTGAAATATGAGCCACCTTAAATATCATATTATTGATAAAGATAGATCAGATATTGATTTTTTTTTTTTTTTTTTTTTTCGCATCGGAGTTTATCAATATAATTTTTTAAATTTTAATATAAAATATAATAAATAATTCAATTTTTTTAAATTTTAAAATAATAATAATATTAAAAAATAATATTTTAATAATATTTTATTATCCTAACTTAATTTAATTTATTTTAATATTCAAATGCAGGCGAAGTGGACCTAAATGTTAGCTGTTTTCAACCGGATGGAAGTCGAGGTCCAGCTTTATAGAATGATTATAAAAAACAAAAAGCCAACTGTCACCACCCAGCAATAGCGTGATGCCTCCCATTCAAATCTGCCTGTATCTGTCGTATCTTTGGCACGCCCATAATCTGACGGCAGAAATGCATACGAATCTGCAGCAACGAAAGGGAGGCTATAAGGAGTTCTTATGCGTTTTGTCTTGTACGTTCACACTCAGATTTGCTTTTCATTAATTTTAATTGTAACTGTGAAACGCGTAAATATCATCTAATTATTTTGAAAAAAATAAAATTTATTATAAAAAATTAATTTTTTTTATTTAAATTTTAAATTTTATTTATTTTTTTTAAATAATTATACGACAATTGAACAATTTATAATTGTAAATATTATTCACTTTTTATTTTGATGTTAACAGTGAGTGACAATGGATAAGTAAACACTACCAAAAATTTCTCTCCACACTCTTTAAAACTGCTATAGCTTTCACTTCTCCCCTAGCCTCTACTCTCCATCTCCCCTTCTCTTCTCTGTATTTGCAGTGTTGTCTTTATTTTTCACATTTTTTTATGCTGTCAAATGACAATGATTCTTTTCATTTTAAATAAAATGAACTCGTATCTATCGGAATAATCTGAAATGATAAAAAAGATCTTATATTTTAAACACTATATATACATATGCTCCACAATGGTAGGTTAGATGTCATGTCATGTGGGGGATCCCAATAATTGCATGAACTTCAAATGTCAAAAGAATCCTAGCCGCACAGAACTAGGATAATAAGAGAAACACAGAACGCCACTAGTACCATTGATCGCCATGGCTGAGACTAACAAGCTTCACATAGCCATGTTCCCATGGCTAGCCTTCGGTCACATAATCCCATTCTTAGAGCTCGGCAAGCTCATAGCCCGAAAGGGTCATCGTGTTTCATTCATATCCACTCCGAGAAACATCGAACGCCTCCCAAAGATCTCTCCAGATACAGCACCTTCGATAAATTTAGTGAAACTTCCTTTGCCCCGTGTTGAGAACCTGCCAGAAAATGCAGAGGCCACCATGGACGTACCATACCACATAGTTCCTTACCTTAAGAGGGCTCATGATGGTCTCCAAGAACCTTTGTCTCGTTTCTTAGAAAGTTCGACTCCTGATTGGATTATTCACGACTTTGCACCTCATTGGTTACCTCCAATTGCTGCTAAGCTAGGCATCCCACGGGTGTTCTTTAGTATTTTCAGGGCATCATCCTTATGTTTCTTTGGACCATTAAATTTTAGCAAAGGTTATGCACGGACAGAGCCTGAGCATTTCACCGTCAGCCCCAAATGGGTCCCTTTCCCATCAAAAATAGCATTTCGGATCTTTGAGGCAAAGAAAATCCTTGACGGCTTCGATCATGAAAATGCTTCAGGCGTTTCAGATTGGTTTCGTGTCATCACAGTAGCATCGGGTGCTGAAGCCGTGGCTACTAAAACCTGCATGGAGATCGAAGCTGAGTGGGTGAAGCTCCTTGGTGACCTTTATGAAATGCATGTAATTCCAACGGGCTTATTGCCGCCCTCAGCCCAAGAAAGTGGAAACGAGAGAGATAGCACTTGGGATATGATTGTTGAGTGGTTAGACAAACAAGAGAAAGGGTCGGTGGTTTTCATAGCATTTGGAAGCGAAGTCCAACCAAGTCAACAAGACTTTATCGAGTTGGCTCTTGGGATAGAGCAATCGGGATTGCCCTTCTTTTGGGTTCTAAGAAAACAAAGTGACTCAGTTGCTGGGGACTCAGTTGAACTACCAGAAGGGTTCGAGGTTCGAACCAAAGATCGTGGTGTTGTTTCGACGAGTTGGGTGCCTCAGTTAAGGATATTAGCTCATGATTCAGTTGGGGGATTTCTGACCCACTGTGGCTGGAGCTCAGTATCAGAGGCACTCAATTTTGGACTTGCACTTATTTTGTTGCCCTTCTTTGTGGACCAAGGATTAATCGCTCGGTCTTTGGAAGAGATGCAAGTAGGAATTGAAGTACCAAGAAATGAGCAAGATGGGACATTTACGAGGGACTCGGTGGCTAAGACGCTGAAGTTGGTGATGAAGGATGCGGAGGGACAAATTTATAGGGACAAAGCCAAGGAAATGGCCACCATATTTGGGGACAAGGACCTCCAGCACCAATACGTTGATAAATTTGTAGAGTTTCTTGAGAACAAGAGGCATGTCTCTTAATCAACCATCCTAATCTGATTCTTCTCGCATGTGTGCAGTGTGCATATATATATGTATGATAATTTGCAGCTTCTCATGTTCAACTTCGTTATCATGTCAATCTTTATATTTTGAATAATATTATACCATGTTATATGCTAATCATGATGTCGCAAATCATTAAAGTTCAACTTTGTTATCCTAGCAATCGATCGATATAGTGTTTTCTCGGTTTCTAACACTTGACCAAGTTGTAAATTGTAATCTTATAGAAGGCAATCCATGAGACATGTAAAGGAGAGTTGCCACACGGAAATTATTTAATTTACAAAAGGCCATTTTCGCACCAATGTGGCAGTACGGATCATGTTAGCATAAGTCAGCGTATTAAGAAAAAGACAGGTGCTAGATATACAAACCATATAAATGCATTGATCCGTAATAAATTGAGTATTGAAACACACATTAACACCTGAGGTTATAAGGTGATTAAAATACAAACAGCTAGATATCCATACAATCTAATCTGATTAAGAGACATGCCCCTTTTTCTCAAGAAAATCAACAAATTTGTCTACTTATTGGTGCTGGAGGTCCTTGTCCCCAAATATGGTGGTCATTTCCTTGGCTTTGTCCCTGTAAATTTGTCCCTCCGCATCCGTCATCACCAACTTCAATGTTTGAGCCACCGAGTCCCTGGTAAATGACCCATCTTGCTCATTTCTTGGTACCTCAATTCCTGCCTGCCATTCTTCCAAAAATCTTGCAATTAATCCTTGGTCGATCCAAAAGGGCAACATAATAAGTACTGCAAGTCCAAATTGGAGTGCCTCTGATACTGAGCTCCAACCACAATGGGTAAGAAATCCCCCAACTGAATCGTGACCTAATATCCTTGACTGGGGTGCCCAACTCGTCCAAACAACCCCACGACCTTTGGTTCGGACCTCAAACCCTTCTGGTAGCTCAACCGAGTCCCCACCAACTGAGTCACTTTGCTTTCTTATAACCCAAAAAAAGGGCAACCACGATTGCTCTATCCCGAGAGCCAACTCGATAAAGTCTTGCTGCCTTGGTTGGGCTTCCGTTCCGAGTGCTATGAAAATCACTGACCCTTTCTCTTGTTTTTCTAACCACTCAACAATCGTATCCCAAGTGCTATCTCTCTCGTTTCTGCTTTCTTCCGTCGAGGGCGGCAGAAAGCCTACTGGAATTACATCCATTTCATAAAGGTCACTAAGGAGCTTCACCCACTCACCTTCGATCTCCATGCACGTTTTAGTTGCCACGGCTTCAGCGCCTAAGGCTGCTGGCACCAAACGAGCCCAATCTGAAACACCTGAAGGGTTTTCATCAAAGTTGTCAAGAAGTTTCTTCGCCTCAAAGACCCGAAACACTATTTTTGATGAGAAGGGACCCATTTTGGAGGGACGGTGAACTGCTCTGGTTCAGTTCGTGCAGTAGTATCTGTGCTGCCCTTTAATGGTCCAAAGAAACATAAGGATGATGCCCTGAATATACTGAAGAACAATCGTGGGATGCCTAACTTAGTGGCAATTAGTGGTAACCAATTAGGTGCAAAGTCGTGAATAATCCAATCAGGAGTCGAACTTTCTAAGAAACGAGACAAAGGTTCTTGGAGACCGTCATGAGCTATCTTAAGGTAAGGAACTATGTGGTATGGTACGTCCATGGTGGCCTCTGCATTTTCTGGCAGATTCTCTACATGGGGTAAGGGAAGTTTCACTAAAGTTATCAAAGTTGCTATATCTGGAGGGATCTTTGGAAGATGTTCTATGTTTTTCGGAGTTGATATGAATGAAACGCGATGACCCTTTCGGGCTATGAGCTTGCCGAGTTCTAAGAAAGGGATTATGTGACCAAAGGCTAGCCATGGGAACATGGCTATGTGAAGCTTCTTATGTTCAGCCATGGTGTTCTGAGTTTCTCTCTACGCTCTTTCTTCTCTGCAGATTATATTTAAAATGATTTCTCCTCTCGTTTGAAGTTGATGCAATTATTGGGTTCACCTGTATCGGGTGTCCTCTCCCACGTGCCATTAATCTACATGTACCCAACCATCAATGAATGGTTATAGTGCCTTCATATATATTGCCTTGATATATTCAGCCAGTGCAATCGAGAGTACTGATCAGTTACTTTTATGCTTATTAATTTTTACCACTCGTTTATTATTATTTTTTTATTTTTTTATTTAATAATTAAAAAAATAATTATTAATAAAATTGTACATTTTTTTTAATTTTTTCTTAATTATTAAGAATGTTAAAAATATTTAAAAAAAAAATTCACTATAGGGTAGTAAGTAAGCCTATCATTATACTTTAAATTTTTAAAACACTATAGAGATTTGCATGGGGGTTTGGGGACCATATGCTAGATTAATCGATTTGGGTTCGTCAATTTGAATTTCAAGGCATGGATTTAGGTTCGTCATCCTACAATATGCAACGTGCAAAGTGATCAAGATCACTCGTTTAAGATTTCTATTATAGCTACCATGCATATTATTACAAGTTTTAATTTACTCGAATATATTAATCATAACAAACATCTAGATAGCTTTAATAATAATAGAGTAATTCTTGATTCTCAGTTTTTCTTCCATCCCTATTCACACATGGTGACTTGGAACATTTCAAGTAATTTTTTAATTAACCTCTCAAATATGAGCCACTTTAAATGTCATATTACCGATAAAGTTAGAGATAATAATATTTTTTTTTTTTTTTTATTAGCACACAGGCTGTCCAAGAACATCATTTTGACTAATTCTAAGAGTGCATAATTAGCTCTCAGCAAGTAGTTCTTTAGAGATAATAAAAATTTAGAATATATAGAAAAAATTATTTTGGTAAAAATAAATTAATTCTAATTAACTACTGGCTATAAACTAGCTTGGTCTTTTATTTGTATTGTTGTGATGTATCATCAACTGGCCCAGAATACTATCGTACTTATTACAAAATCAGTCAATAAATTAGAAATAATCACGTGGTTCTTCATGTAAGAACTTCAGGACTCCCAATTCTGAGGTCCTGTCTCTGATAGGGCGTACGATATACCGTATTTACGTTTATTTTAATTAAGTAAATTATTATATTTATTAAGATTATAAACTTTCTTATTTTAAATTTTAGATGATTTACGTTATATTATTTTATGACCTTTAATTGTTAATTCAATATATTTTTTTGTTATTAATAATTATTTATTATTTAAATTGTTCTTTAATTTAAATTAGTTGTTTGTAGGTTTTAAAATTATTGTGTTGTTAGATTTAATTATTTTATTTTTATTTTAATCACTACGTTTAAATTATTTTATTTAATTTACTGTTTTGAAATCTTTTTCGTTGGATCATTTTTGTGACCCAAGATGTAAGAATTGAACATCATCATTTTTCTTTTTCCTCTTCTTTTTCTCTTTCCTCTTTTTCTTCTTTTTTTTTCTTATCTTTCTTCCTTCCTCTCCTGCTTCCTCCCTCTCTCTCTCTTTCTCTCTCTCTCTCTCTCCCCGTGCGTTTTCTTCTTCTCCACCCAGCCACTGCCACGCGCCGTCGTGTGCCTCACTGCTCCTCCCATTTTCTTCCTCACCGGCCGGCGATCACCCCCCTCCATTTCCAGCTCCTCCCACGCCGCCATTAGCCCCCGCGCACAGCCTCAAGCAGCGGAATTCTTTGAGTCTTTGCACCGCCGTCGCGCCACCTCCGGCCACCATCTCTTTACCACATCTTCCTTGACCTTCTAGTAACCTAATGCACTCATCCTTAACCCCGATCCGCCACCGGTGAAACTCCACATCAATATTTTCATTTTGGATATTTTAGCCTTCAACCACCCTCTAGCCACCACCCACGGCCAACCACCACCACCACTAGTTTCACCAACATCCCTAATCCCTTCCCTAGCAATCACGAGTCTTCGTTTGTCCCCGTTCGAAATCTTACATTTTGAGACCCACGGCCACAGTGCATTTTGCACTGTTACGCTGCTGTGTCGTCACATTTTGCACCTCTGTGATCTTTCAAAAATTATATTATAGCACTGTAAGTATTTTTCCAAAGAACTTTCGTGATTTAAATGTATTGTTACACTAACTCATTTTAATGTGATCTGGTTGGTTATGCCGGACTGAGTCCAAGGAGTAAGAGGGTCGGATGGATTGGAGGACGGAGTTGTTTGTGTCTTTGGTTTGTGTTGTGAGTTGTTGGTTGTTGGATAATGCGTCGTTTCATGTACATTGCATATTTGCTCGCATGATCATGTTTGTAAATAAAACTGAATTTTCGTGTAATTGCATTCATGTTCATGTGTTTATTGAAAACTGAGTTTACATGTGATAAAGGATTTTTGGGTGCGTGCGTATCACGACCCCAAGCCAAGATGAGGTATTATCTCGGTGGAGCTCTTCTAGTCATTCAGAAGTGGAATATACTGAGTGACGTTCCCTGGGTTGTCGCTGGGTGACAACGGAATCGGACGGGATGGTAACGCTCTCGTACCGACTCCATGGCCCTCTGCTTGCGGGGGTTAGAGGATGTTTGGCCACGAGCGCTCTGGGCGCGGAACTGGGCATCGCTCGTTACGAAGTTACTCGCATGTTCATTACCTGTGGTATGACGATGAGAGCTAGGGTGTGCGGATGATTCCTAGGAGAGATCATAGTGCATACGGTAAAATTGGTTAATGGGTCATTTTTTGCAAAAATGGCGAGTTTTTGGATAAATGGTTATTTGAGCTATTTTCTGGAAAAATAGCGTGTGTTTGATAAAATGGTTTCGTGTGGGTCATTTTCTGGGAAAGTGACGGATTATTATTTTTGGGCCAAATGAGATTTTGGCGTGTATTGGAAAATATCCATTTTCGGAAAAAAATGATATTTTGGGTCTGACGCATATTTCATCATATGCATGCATGTTGGTTGCATTAATATATTTTTTATCTCGTGATTGTTTGGGTTATACTTACATGCGATACCGTTTTATGGTAACACAGATTTTGATGTAGATGAAGTTGAGGGTGAGTCTGAGGATTCGGCTCCGCCCGATGAGTGATATGGGATCACTCGTTTTTATATTTAGACTTGTATTATATTTTTATCTTGGGATAACTGTATAATTATTTTTAATCATTTTACGTATGTTAATTTGTATTAAAAATTATGGTACTTAGTTGACTTATTTAAATTATCCGTTGAGACTTTTGTTGTACACTGTTATATGTACACCCACTTGAGTACTTATCATTGGGATGTGTGACCCGTGTTGTCATCATTCCAACATCAGGATTCTCATATTTTCGTACGTGAGAATCGGGGCATCATAGGGCGTGATAGTGATGAAAACATATCTTGACGTGTATTTGTGTCTATGCATGCAAACTTGACCATCGTGTATATTTATACCCCATTTTTTTTCGTTTTCATTGCAAGAAAAACCGATTTTTATGACTAATTTATTGCAACTAAAAAATTATTTGCAATCAATTTTAGTTATAAATAGTTATTTTACTATTTTAACATTTGATAGGAAGATAGGTAAGTTTATAACTTTTTTAAAATCCTAGAAGACGTTTATCGTATGTGAATACTTGTCAAAGCCCTAAGTATATTGGTCTTGGTAATCTTGTGCATGTGAGAGTGAATATGCAGAAGGGTCCAAAGTTTTGAATTTCGTACCGTATCGGCTGATATAGTCAAAATATACCCTTTTTGTGGCGTAGCCGGTACAGAGAAGGATATAGTTTTCGGTTAGAATTTCAGTTGTTTCGGCTCGTACTGGCCGATATTTCGGCCTGTATCGGCCTATTTTTCAGCCTTTACTTTTTTCTTCTTTTGTTTTTCATTTCTTCAAATTGTAAGCTCATTTTTTGACCCCTAATTTAGTCCAGACTATTTATAAATTATATATAATTTATTCATATATAAACTATTATTTTGAAATATAATTTATATATAATTTATTCATATATGAAGATTCATGTGAATGAAAGAAAAAGAGTTGGAGGAAGGGCTCTGTTATGAAATCTGTGATGACCATTCCCTTTTTGCAATTGATTTGGTGCTCAATCTTTAACAATGTCCCACTGATCTTACCTTTCATGTAAGGTATTGCTCTTCCTACTACAAAAATCCCCACCCAACCTAGTTTCAAAAATGGATTTCATACCTTAATTGTCCTCCAATACGTCCATGCATCTATTAATCACCCATCAACTGGTCTTGCATTTTTCCACAAGCGGATGGGATCATTTTCATTTAGACATGCTGTTTGTTCCTGTAAATGGCGATATTATATCCAAAAACACTTTTTTTGGTTAGCACCAGATAACTGTTTATGTATCCAGTGTGTATCTTTACCTCTACATATTGCATCCTTTTTGTGTTAATTAGCCTAATCAAAGGGCTATTGTAATGTTAGCATCATAGAATGCGACATGTTTTTTCATGGTCTAAGTTGATGGTTTTAAAACCATAAACTTAGACTGTTTGAAGCAGTTCATCAGTGTCATAATATTTGGGCCCAAGTTCTTCAGGCAACCTATGCCTCTTTGTTAAATTTTTGTCGATTTAATTGTCTTTCGCTATGACGTGTTTGTGAAGGTTCTTTTATTATTAGAAATCAAATTTTGTAGAACATTAATGCTTGGGGATATGAATAAAATTTACACATTTTGTTGGGAAAAAAGGCTAACAAACATGCTACCGTTGCATGCATTTTTGTTTCAGAACAAGTTACATTTATATGAATTGCTTGAAGGGTTGTTGGTCATTGTTAACACCACATTCAGAAAATGTATCCCACGGTTGATACTCTGGGATCATTTTTGGTATTTGCACTTGCATTCTATACATTGCTATTACCTTTTACAGTACAAGTGATTATAGCCATTTTGTGGTCGTATTATATTCATAAAATATGGGTGTTGTGGACGTGTTTCACCGCCACCACTTCATGATCACCTTCAACCAAAGAATAGGCGGCTAGGGAGTTCGATGGAACGTCTCCGATGCCTAAGTCAGTTACTGGAATAATAATAGTATAATTCTCAAGAATCGGATCCTTTTTACGTACCTGAGTTCTCTTCTTATATAGAGTTTTTTGAACCGTCCTCATTCTTTGGACGATAATGGTTATCCATTATTTAAATTCAAATCTAGAGATGGAGGTTTATCCTTTATCAGATTCAAATAATAATCGTTTTTATCATTTGCCACTGCTAAGTGGTTACCTAGTCGGTATTGGCAGTGGACTGGGTCCTCCTGATATAAGTGGGCTCTTCGGTAATGGAACATGCTTTGGGTTATAGTAATGGCCTAGGCCATGTGAGGCTAACCGGTCGGGACATCCTCTCCAATCACCCCCATGAAGTCTCATCACGGTGTGATGAGACTTGAATCTGAACGTCGCTTCATTCTTTGAGGTGTGTCAGGATGCCGTTTCATTTATATTCCTTAGGCATGCCAACCGTCATCTCACTTCGTTTTCTACTTAATGCCCATCGAGTTCTTGCTTTTCCCTCATCTTTTGCACTCTTGTTTCTTTCGCGTTTCTTGCTCTCATTTCCGAGTTCTTGCAATCTCCTTCCTTCCTTCATGACTTCTTGTTCTCCTAAAGGCAAAGCTGTGATTTCTGCTCGTGGTTCTTCACCACCCGGTGGCTCTCCTCTTTGAGTTGTCGTTGCTCCTCCGGCGTCCATATTCGCTGGTTCTCATTGGTCTTTAGCTATTTCTCCTCGCGAACTAGAGAATGCTCGAAATAACTTCAACATCCCAGATTCTGTAGAATTGAGGGCCCCTACTCCAAACCAAAGAGTTGTTGATGCAAAAGGTATGACTATCTCTGTTACCCTCTACTTTGCCATGTTTACAATGGGGCTTTGATTGCCCTTTGTGTGACCAGTTTGCGACGTGTTAGGGCTTGCCCTACTCAGTTGGTGCTCAATACCTGGAGAATTTTGATGGTCTGTTGTGTCCTGTGGTGAAGGGTATTAGAATCTGTGGGCGATGAATACTCTAACCTAACAGCTTGAGAATTTTTGTCCCTACACGGGTTTAGGCGTTTGGAGGGGAACCTTTGCAGCTTTACATCTCGTAGTAAATTGGTTGAGCTAGAGCATAAGTACTCTCATGCAAAAGATTGGACCAACAAATTTTTCCTTCTTTCTGGCTCAGGCTGGGAATTCCCTACTGACAAAGCCTCCACTCAGGAATTTTCTGTTAAGGCCTGTTGGTCTCCTGTTCCCAACGGAGATGATATTGAGGTTATCCTTTCCCCCACGTGAAGGAGCCCATGTGAAACTAGTAGAGTCTTGGGCTCAAGCTCATTTCAAGTTATGCTTCTCGAATGCCCTTTTAACACCTAGTAATATTGAGAAGTATTTGATGGTTCCTAGCTGGGCCCATATATCCGCTCGGGAGTTTTTGGATGCCCCCTCGCCCGCGGCCAATTTGAAGAGGAAAAACTGTCTTGGCATAGGTGGGCAAAAGAAAAGAAAACTTAAGAGGGCTCGTATCTCGCCTCGCTCAAACTAGTCCATATCCTCCAAGGGTGTGGTTCTTTACGTCCATTTGAGCCAATTGGTGGTATAAAATTAGCAACTCCTCAAGAAAAACTAAGTGGGGCAGCATCTCAGGTAGCTAATGTTAAGTTAACTTCTTCTCAGGAAACACAGGGTAAAACAACTTCTCACGCAGGTGGAAGCACCAAGCTGGCTATTTCTCGAGAGAAAACGAGTGTTATGGCCACTTTTGTGGATCCACTGACTCTTTCTCTAAATGAAGTCATGTCCTACGCCGAAAAAGGTCTTGAAGACATAATCACGGCGGAGATGGCCGCCGAAGCTGCTGCTGAGCCTTCATCTGCACCAGTGGAAGATTTGCAGCAAAAAGGTGATAACACTCCATCGAAAGAGGACATTGTGATTTTGAGTCCCGCCGAAGTTGCTACTGAGCCTTCATTGGCACCATTTGAAGATTTGCAGCAGAGAGGTGATAATGTGATTTTGAACATGGGTTGGAACATGGAAGAGGACATTGTGATTTTGAATCCCGACCTCCTTACAACACCTCCATCTACTTCTGCGAACTTCCAACCCTTTGAGGCTTCTATGCCTTTATTGATTTTGCCCCCACTAGTCATTGACAGGCCCTCTAATGTTTCCTGGGTTGGAACATGGCAAGGAGGGGAGTGTTGAAGAGATAGCAGCGGCGTCTAGTTCCCCTTCGCCTCGACAATCTTAGGTGGGGTTACCCCTGACTAGCCCTTCATGTTTCCAGCACTCTCCCTCGCCAGTACCAATAGGGTTTCGATTCCTTTTTCACCATTCAGCGTTTCTCCCGGAGGAAGCGGCAAGCCATTTTTGACAGCTCCCGAGGAGGATCTTGGAACTGATCGGGTTGTTCCCCTTCAAGATGAAACTTGGGCGAGAAATGATGCTGAAACCTACTCTGGTCTTCATGTTGATCCACCTGTCAGCATTCCTTCATTTGTCTTGACTGAAGCTACTTTTCCTCAAGGGTGTTTTGCTACTGCCTTATCGCCAGCCATCAACCCGAGAGGTTCCTCAAGTTCTCATCCATTAATTTTCTTGGCATCCCTACATACTCACTGAGTGGATCTTATCAATGCTTTCGTTCAACAGCTTCGTAGTGTTTTTGCGCCAGTACTCCCTTCGTACTCGTTTTCCTTTTTCTTAATGCTTTGATCATCAGTTCTAAAGAGCATATCTTAAATGCATTTCCCCTTTTTTTTTTAGGGAGTCGATCGCCTTGCCGCGGACTTGGTGGACGACAGGCTACAATTGGAGGATGAGAAGAACCAACTCGCCAACGAGTTGACCCAGCTTAAGGCTCGTTTTCACTCATTCGAGGGCGAGTTGGTTATCCTTTATGCCCAAGTTGCTTCATTCTAGGAGGAGTTGGCGAATTCTACCGCAGATGCCAATTACTATCGTCAAAAAGTAGCAACAATCGGGAAAGAGCGAGATGATCTTGCCACTTGCCTAAATCAAACATAGGGAATTGTGTAAGAAAGGAACAACTTAACTGCTCAGGTAGATGCTTTTAACAAAGAATGAGATGAGTTGGCTGCTCGGGTGGAGCTTGCCTTAAAAGAGCGGGATGACTTGGCCGCCAGCTTTGATCGTGCAAACGTAGAGATTGAAGAATTAACCAAGTCCAAGTCCGACTACGCTTCTCACCTGGCCTCTCTCGGAAATGAACAATGATAGCTACTCATAAAGCTGGGGGTGGCCAAAGGGATGAAAGCTGAAGTTGAGAAAAACTTGGCCGAGGTGAAGAGCCTTCTCAAAAACAGCGACCATCAATATCTTCAGCTTGATGAAGTTGTGAAGTCTGCCAAGAAAAAGATTGCTACCCTGGAGAAAAATTTGGCCGAGTTGGCCCCTGCTTTGGAGAGTTCTTAGAATAATCTCAATCGGGTTCTCCCCCAACTAGCTACTGCCCCAACGTTCGATTACGAGCTTGGGGTATAGGATTCAAGTTGGTTGTCAAACAGCTCCGTGAGCTTCTTTTTCGGGAACCCACAACGAATCTGCATACTCTGGAGTGGAAGTCTATTCGGGCTAGTGAGGCTGCCCTTCATTTCTGTGACTCCTTCAGCCGAGTTGAGAAGCCTGACGCTTCCCCTCTTCCATCCTAGCAATTGTATATTTTGAAGTTTTTGCACCCCATGAAGGATTTGCTTTAACTTTTTCTGAAGCTTTGTACACAACAGAACTTCGAAAGTCATTTTGAGGCTCTTGAATTTTGTAAGCCGCTTTGAGGCTATTGAACTTTGTTTATCAGTTATTAAGTTATTTATTGTTGTTTCTTGGTGACCCGCATCAAGATATCAACGTATGTTATCCATACCTTAAGTATTAGGCTATGTCATTCACAACTTGAGTGTTATGCCAGTGGGACGGCCCCTCAAACACGTCCCTTTTGGGCGAGAAGGTGTTAACGAGAGAACCTTCGATCGTTTTACCTTTGATTTTGAGGCTAGTGGGAGAGTTCCTCGACCATGTCACTTTTTGGCGAGAAGGTGTTAACAGGAGATCCCTTGACCGTTTTACCTTTAATTATTAGGCTCGTGGGAGAGTTCCTCGACCACGTCACCTTTAGGCGAGAAGGTGTTAACGGGAGATCCCTCGACCGTTTTACCTTTATTTATTAGGCTAGTAAGAAATCCTCGACCATGTCACTTTTTGGCGAGAATGTGTTAACGGGAGATCTCTCGACCGTTTTACCTTTAAGTATTAGGCTAGTGGGAGAGTCCCTCGACCACGTCACCTTTTTGGCGAGAAGGTGTAAACGGGAGATCCCTCGATCGTTTTATCCTTATTTATTAGGCTAGTGGGAGATCCCTCAACCACGTCACCTTTTGGCGATGAGGATTGACGAGAGATCCCTCGACCGTTTTACCTTTAATTATTAGGCTAGTGGGAGATTCCTCGACCACGTCACCTTTTGACGAGAAGGTGTTAGCGAGAGATCCCTCGATCGTTTTACTTTTAATTATTAGGCTAGTAGGAGATTTCTCGACTATGTCACCTTTTGATGAGAAGGTTTTAACGGGAGATTCCTCGACCGTTTTACCCTCAATTATTAAGCTAGTGGGAGATCTCTTGACCACGTCACCTTTTGGTGAGAAGGTGTTAATGGGAGATCCCTCGATCATTTTACCCTTATTTATTAGGCTAGTCGGAGATCCGTCGACCTTTTTACCATTAATTATTAGGCTAGTAGGAGATCCCTTGACCACATCACCTTTTGTCTTCAGGTTTTGGCCATATTATTTGAGTTTGTCAAAAAAAGCCAAAGAAATGTGGGAAAAATGTGCAGGTATTTATTATTGAAAAAATAAGATTAATAAGTAAATCAACAAATGAAAGAAGCTACATATCTTTCCCTTAGATGTAGTACTTTTGTAAATGTTCTACATTCCATGTGTGGGGTAGCTCACACCCTGCGGCATCCTTGAGGTGATAAGCTCCCGGTCTGTGGCTTGCTACTAGAACATAAGGGTTTTCCCATCGAGGGCCTAATTTCCCTTCTTCTCTCGTGGTGACACCGGTTTCTTTTAGCACAAAGTCTGCAAACTTTCCTCTCCTACTGCTGGATTGGCTATTCTTCATAGATCAACCTTCCATGGTAACGACTCTTCCTGCCTTGCTGAGGCCGCTCGTGTTGATCGATTAGCCTTGAAATTATCTTCTTGAGGTATTTTCTTGATTTGAAAGCACTTGAGGTATTTGCATTGTTCCTGAACCTAGTGGAGATATTGTATGAGTTTGATCCCTCTCGCCAAGTATTCCCCTGTGATCTGCCCGACCACTACCTGCGAGTATGCTTTCATTTCAATCTCCTCCCCCTAACATCTTGTTATTGCTAAACTGGCGAGCACTGCTTCGTTGTTTGTTACTTTGAAGTCTAATCGTACTGCATGGTACGACTCTCCCCCTTCACTTTTCACCACGTACAAACCAACTCCTCCCCCTGTTCGATAGGATGATCCATCCACATACACTTACCATAGATTCTTCTCTAGTGATTTATGGGCTTCTTCCCGAAAATTTGAAAACTCTGCTATGAAGTCGGCCAAGATCTATCACTTCACGGCACTCCTTGGTATGTAACTGATATCATACTCACTTAATTCAATTGACCATTCGACCAACCGCCCCAAGGTGTCCTGTTTTTGCAACACCTTTTGTAAGGGTGATGATGTAATGACCTTTATTGGATGGGCTTGGAAATATGGTCGTAATCGCTTTGCTACTACCACTACGGCGAAGGCGACTAACTCTACTTGTGGGTACCTGATTTCAGCTCCTCTCAAGGCCCTGCTTACGTAATATACCCACTTTTGTTCCTTCTCTTCCTCTCGCACCAAGGTTGCTGACATAGCGTCCGGGGTCACTACCAGGTATAATGACAACAGCTCCCCTTGGTGTGGCTGAGCAATGGTGGGTTAGCCAAATACTTCTTCAACTGGGTGAACACTTCTTCTCACTTGGCATCCCAATCTTGTGCTTTCTTAAGCACCTGAAAGAATGTAAGACATTTATCTGTTGATTGGGATATGAACCTATTAAGAGCGGCTATCTTTCCTACCAGCTTCTGCACCTCGTTCGGGTTTGTGGACAACCTCACTTCTATTATTGCTCTTAATTTCTCGGAATTTGCTTTGATTCCTCTCCCTGACACAATAAAACTGAGGAACTTTCCTAATTGCACTCCGAATGTACACTTCGTTGGGTTGAGCTTCATTCGATATCGTCGCAAGACCTAAAAAGCCTCCCTAAGGTCCTCCACATGCTAGGCAAACTCCATATTTTTTACCAGCAGATCGTCAACGTATACTTCCATGTTTTTTCCTATCTGGTCTTCAAACATTTTGTTCACCAACTTCTGGTAAGTTGCCCCAGCGTTCTTCAAGCCAAAGGGCATCACCTTATAGCAATATAACCCTCGGTCAGTTATAAAAGCGGTTTTCTCCTGATCTGCCTCATTCATCCTGATTTGATTGTATCCTGAGTAGGCATTAATAAAACTTAACATTTTATGCCCTGCTGTTGCGTCTACTATTAGATCTATGCGTGGTAACGAAAAACTCTCTTTCGGGCAAGCCTTGTTGAGGTCGGTGAAAACCATGCACATATGCCACTTCCCGTTGGCTTTCTTCACAAGCACTACGTTGGATAGCCACTCCGTATATTGTGCTTCTCTGATGAATCCTTCTACCAGTAAATGGTCCACTTCCTCCGCGATTGCCTTGTATTTCTTGGTACTAAAGTTTCTTTTTCTTTTGCTTAATTGGGCGCACCTTTAGGTCTAGACTCAACTTGTGTTCGATGATCTCCTCGCCTATTCCTAGCATATCTTTATTACTCCATGTGAACACGTCTTTATGGTCTAGGAGAAAATCTATCAATAGCTGCCTTTCTTCCCTTAATAGTTTGGTCTCTATCTTCACATGGCTCTCAGGATGACCCTTTTCGAGGGTGGCCAACTCTAGGGGCTCATCTGCCTCCCTTTGCTTTAAAGTACTTTCATCTCTAGTTTTCAGTTCCGTCATCATTATCTGGGGTGCTAGCGGGAAGATTGTCTCCTCCTTAGTGTCCACAACACTGACTTTTCCTTGCCCTGGCCAGAGCTCCTGCACATAACATTTTCTGGCTAGGACCTACTCGCCGTGTACCTCGCCGATTCTAGCTTTCGTTGGAAACTTCATTTTCAGATGATAGGTCGAGGTAATAGCCTTTTAAGCATTCAACGTGGGTTGCCCAATGATTGCATTATATGCTGACTGAGTTTTCACCACTAAAAACTCAGTCATAGCCATGGCAACATGAGGGTCTGTGCCTACAGATACTAGTAATGTAATGGACTCCATTGGCTGTACTGCATCTCCAATGAACCCTTTTAATGTAGTTGGTGCTAGTTTCAATCGATCTGCACTGATTCCCATCTTGTTGAAAACATCCCATAATAGAATGTCTGTTGAACCTCCGTTGTCAATTAATATTCTCCTTGTGGTAAAATTTGCCACTAGCATTGTTACCATCAAGGCATCATCATGAGGATATACGACCCCTTGGCTAAAAGATATAGTGGGGGATATCTGCACTCGGGGTTGCTCCACATTAAAAACTTCCTCGTATCTCGCCCACCTAGCATACACCTTCCTTCCTGAAGAAATTGGGCCACCTCCTGCATACCTACCAACGACCGTATGTATTTCACTTAGGGGTGGGTTTCTGCGGGCGTCATTTGTTTTCGATCTCCAGTCACGAGGTTCATGTGACCTCTTTTCAAAAATTTATTCTCTTGTTTTAAAATTATCGGATATTTTTAAATAGTTTATTTTATGATCTTTAAATTGTGAAAATTAATTTGTTATATTTTCTTAATATTTATTATTGTGATGCATTTAAATTGTTCTTTATTTTCAATTAATTGATTTTTAGATTTAATTATTTTATCTTCATTTTATGATTACGTTTAAATTATTTTATTTAACTTACTGTTTTGAAATTATTTTCGTTTGATCATTTTTGTGACCCAAGATGTGAGGATTGGATCTCATTTCTTTCCCCTTGCTTTTCTTTCTCTCTTTTTCTTTTCCTTTTCTTTTCTTTCTCCCATTTTCTTTTTTCTTTTCTCTGCTTTTTCCCTAGCGCGTGCGACAGCCTCTCTCCCCTTCCCCGTGCGTCCGCATCGCCTCTCCCAGCCCACCGTCGTTGCGCCGCCGTGCGCGACACCGCCCCTCCCTTCAGCTCCCCCACCGGCCGGCGACACCACCCCACCAATCTCAGCCCCTAACTCGCCGTCGATAGCCCCCACGCACCACACCAAGCCACGGCGCTCTCTTCACTCCAGCGCCACCATCGCGCCACCTCCGGCCACCATTTATTCACCACTTCATCCTTGACCTCATAGCAACCTAACGCACCCATCCTTAGCTCCGATCTACCACCGGTGAAGCACATCCATCCACAATTTCATTTTCGGCATTTTTGGCCTAAAACCGCCCTCTACGCAGCCACCCACGGCAAACCACCACTACCACTAGCTTCACCGACATCCCTAAGCCCTACCCTATCAATTTCGGGTCTTGGTTTATCCCCGTTGAAAAGTGAGTTTTTGAGACCCACGGCCACAGTGCGTTTTACACTGTTCTGCAGCTGTGTTGCCACTTCTTGCAGCTTCGTGATCCTTCAGAAATTATATTATAGCACTGTAAGTATTTTACCAAAGAACTATCGTGATTTAAATATATTTTTACACTAACTCATATTATTGATCTGGTTGGACATGCCGAACTGAGTCCGAGGAGTTCGGGGGTCGGATGGATTGTGGACGGAGTTGTGTGTTTGGTTGGTATTGTGAAATGTTGGTTGT
This sequence comes from Juglans microcarpa x Juglans regia, assembly GCF_004785595.1. Classification (NCBI taxonomy): domain Eukaryota; kingdom Viridiplantae; phylum Streptophyta; class Magnoliopsida; order Fagales; family Juglandaceae; genus Juglans; species Juglans microcarpa x Juglans regia. The sequence goes on along the minus strand of NC_054601.1, from coordinate 22,276,651 downwards.
TGGTATGGTGTTGTTCATGTACATGGCATATTGCACGCATGATCATATTTGTAAAGGAAACTGGGTTTTCGTGTACATGCATTCATGTTCATGTGTTTCATGAAAATTAGGTTTTCATGTGTTAAAGGATTTTGGGTGCGTGTGTCTCACCATCTCAAGCCAAGATGGGGTATTATCTCAGTGGAGCTCCTCTGGTCACTCGGGAGCGGAATATATTGAGTGACGTCCCCTGGGTTGTAACTAGGCGACAACGGGATCGAACGAGATGGTCTCGTGCCGACTCTGTGGCCCCTCTGCTGGCGGGGGCTAGAGGATGCTTGGCCACGAACGTGCTGGGCGCGGAACTGGGCATCGCTTGTTGCGTAGTAAGTGCTTGGCCACTAATGCGCTGGGCGCGGAATTGAGCATCGCTACGAAGCCAGGACGTGCGGATGATCCCTAGGGGAGATCATGGTGCATATGGTTAATGGATTGATGGGCTGTTTTCTGGAAAAATAGCGTGTGTTGAATAAAAAGATTTTATGTGATTTATTTTCTGGAAAAATGAGGTTTTATTGATTTGGATCATTTTCTGAAAAAATGACGGATTACTATTTTTTGGCCAAAATGAGATTTTGGCATGTGTTGGAAAAATATCCATTTTTGGGGAAAATGATATTTTGGATTTGATGCATATTTCATCATATGCATGCATGTTGGTGGCATCAATATGTTTTTATCTCGTGGTTGTTTGGTTTATACTTACCTGTGGTACCGTTCTCTAGTAACACAGATTTTGATGCAGAGGAGGATGAGGGTGAGCCTGAGAATTCGGTTCCGCCCGAGAAGTGATCCGGGATCACTTATTTTGGTTTGAGACTTGTATATATTTTATTTGGGATGACTGTATAACTTTTTAAAGATGCTTTGTTTTGAATATTTGTATTAAAATTTTGGTACTTAGTTGACTTGTTAAATTATCCGCTGCGTTGTTTATTGTACACTGTTGCATGTACATATACTTGGCACTATCATTGGGATGCGTGACCGCGTTGTCATCATCCTGACGTCACGATTCCCATATTTTTTTGTACGTGGGAGTCGGGGCGTCACATAGTAGGCACGCAGTTGGCCTCTAGTGTCTTCTACTCGCCATGAACTGGGTCAAAAACTGTTGGCCTGGCTCTTTGAAACTTTCTATGGAATTTGGTTGTAGTGTACCGAACCATCCTCTCGCCAATCCCTTTAGAGCTAAAGGGAAAGCCCTACACTCAATTTCTCCCGAGAATCTTTGAAGCGTCATATGGGTTTTCAAAGTCTCAATATGCTTCACAGGATCTTTTAAGCCATCATATAGGTCTATTGACGGGACCTTGAATTTTGGAGGCAAAGGCATCGCCATAATTTCCGCAGAAAATGATAGATTTGTGCTGGACAGCAACTGATCGACCAAAGAGGACGTTCCTATCTTCTTGGCCATCTCCTCATATTTATCAATCAGGCTGTGCACGTCATGGTGCGGTTTCTTCCTTTCCTCGTCCTCCTGGTGGCCTTTTGTAACGCCCCTTCCCTAAGGGTCCGAAGAGTTAACTTATGTTACCTGATAGTCGACTCCAACACTGCTAATATACTTCCAAAAGCTCCAATAACACTTTTAAAAATAAACTAGAGTCTCCATAACAATAATCTATTTGTCCAACACAAATATTCATGTTCCTACATAATGGCACATCAGAGGTGTCTCAATAATATACATAAACATTTCCACCAAGACTAGGAATATCCACTACTCAAAATATCAAAACAACATAAAATATCAACACTACCAACAGACTCTCCAAAAGCCCTTGTACCCTAAGGTACATAATCTTCTATGATCAATAAAACTTGCAAGTACTTCCTATTCCTGACTTCCAGCTATTGCATCAAAATTATCTGAAACATATTATGGAGATAAGGGGTGAGTTATCAACAAATCAGTAAACAGAGAACATAAACTAGTATGCAAATATGAACATTTACAGAGTTTAGAATGCAGAACAAAACATTTTTTATTTTCAGAATGCAGAGTCAGAGCATCTTATAAAAAAAATATCAGAGCGGAAGTTTCAAAAAAAATATATTCTTATTAAAAATTCCCTTGGCACAACATAACTGAAAACATCAAATCAGAATAGAATTCCATGTTTAACCCCCGTGATAGGGTTGTACAAACCCCGGTGGCCAACCGAGCAGAAACAGAATGTGAATCTTCCCATTATCATTCTCGGAGCCCCGAGTGTACACATAGGAAAGACCACGCAGAAAACCGCTTTGTTTCCAAAGTGGGTGCACAAGAAATAGAAAAGTTGGTAGCAACCCAAATAGAGGCCACGGTTTTACACTCGTGGTAAGGTCAGAACAGAACAGAAACAGAATGTCATGCCAGAGGTTTCAAAAAGCACATCATATCATATCAAAGTACAGAACATTTTTCAAAACAGAATAGAGTCAGATCACAAAAATATAATTTATGCACAAAATCTTATATTCACTCTATTTTGCACAGTTCAGAAACAGAATGCTAAAATAGCTCATGTCTACCCCAGTTATGCCATAAAATATTTTATTCTTAAATAGAATCTCATGAGTAGTGCAGAACAAATAATTGAGGTAGTTCAAATTTCTTTTCATAACCAAACAAGCATATTTTTCAAAAATCAACCTCAGCCCATTTTATTTTTTTGCAAAGTCTAGCATAGAAACCCCACTTACCTAGACTTCTTAGCTTTCCAAGAAATTCTCTTCAGCAATTCCAAACAAATATTAATCGTCACCTATAAAATAATCACGTAGTTCCCGTAAATTTCAATTGAACATGTATTTCAATATTTAAGCCTAAACTTCTCAAATAACTTATTTTAATTCCTCAAAACCTGAAATTCTCATAACCTCAAAATATATCATCACTTTCTAAAATCATCAACGTCCCTTTAATAACTTCGACTTAAGCATTAAAAATCTAACTTATTTACTATCAAAGTGCAACTATAAAATCTAATACTAGATAATATAATTACAAAAATATTTGAGTCCAAATATTCATATTTATAACAGTGAAACTTTAGCTTGATAAAAAAAAAAAAAAAAAAAATCTCTGCCCAATAAAATTACTAAAACAGTTTATTAAACATAATAAAATCAAGCCAAATGAAAAAAAATATACACAAGTTTATCAAAATGATGTATATCTAATTAATCTCAAGCCCAACCAACTAGAAAAAAGAAAAGAAAAGAAAGGTAGCTCACTAAATACACCAACCAGTTAAAACTAAGCCCATACGTATAAGTCTTGTAGCCCATTAAAACAAAACCTTTCCAAAAATTTAAGCATGTTTTAAATAAAAAAGGGGGTAGAAAGGTAAAAACCAACACACACTCTCATTCCTACTAGGTTAACTGATATATAACATAAGTTATCCTTTTTAAGAAAACTATCAACAAAACAGAGGTGAGCTAAGGCGTGAACGGCGGTAGCAGCACTTACAGAGAGATAGAGCCACGCTGGCAGCGAGCTGGGCGGATGCAGTGGATGAGAGTTGTCCCGATGGAGGCGCACTGAGCGGGAGTAATCGATGAGCGAGAGAGAAAAAGGTATGGGGGCACCGTGAGGGAGATAGAGAGTGAGGGAAAGAAAGAACACGAGAAGGGAAACAAAGGCTTACGATAGTGAATGTGATTGACCTGGAAGTGCCTCGCGGCTGAGCTATGGTGCACAACGGTAAAAGGATGGGAAGTTTCGGTCGTCGGCTGCGGAGGTTAGACACTTGACTCTATTTTGGGTGCAGTAAAACAGGGGAGTTCGTTGGTGGTGCGTCCGTGCGTGTAGGTGGCTCTCCCGAGGTGTGGAGGTGGCGGGTTCAAGATGTGGGATTTTTCTGTTTTCGGAGAAGTAGAACAAAGTGTTTCCGTTGGTGGTTTTTCAGTGGTTGGCGTTGGTTGTGCTTGGTGCAAGGTGACGACAGTTTCGTGTGAGCTGGGGTGGTAATGAAGAAGCAAAGAGAGCTGGCTCCATGGTGGCTGGGTTGTGGTTCGACGGGGAGGAAAATAGGTGCTCTGATTTGAGTTGCAGGAACCGAGTGATTTTCGATTGATTGTATCTTAGTTGAAGTGGTAGCTGTGGTTCACAGAGGAGGATGGATGCTCATAGAAGTTTGTATGGCTGAAGGCGTGAAAAGAGGGCAGCAACACTTAATCTAGGGTTGAGAATGCTTAACATATATAAGAGCTATAAGAGGAAACAGATAAAACCTAAAGAAGAAGAAGGGAGGGACGTGCATGAAAATGGAAACGGCTTGAAGCTTCGAGACATGAAGTCTGGACCTGTTTTTCACAGGCCTGGGCTCTTTAGCTAAAAAAAAAAAAATATTTGGCCCATGACTAAATCAGGTTTGGGATTATTGCATGGGTTTTTTCTCTAAATTTTGAGCCTCGACTCAACCTAAAAAAATACTTGTCCCATAAATTTCGGGTGAAAATCTACTTGGTCCGTTAAAAGATTTTAAACCTAATTATCAAACCCACTAAAAAAAAAATTTATTCCGCCTAAAATAATATCTTAAACCCAAACTCTCTTCTAAAAATTTTTTACTTGCAATTCCAAATGATTTTTTTTTTCTTTCATAACTAAAGCTCAAAAAACAATTTTGTAAAGCGGTTTGACTGGGCTCTGGTGTTACACCTTTGCCAACACCCACACTATTTGCCTCCATCTCTATCCTGTCAACCTGATTGAGTGTCGCGTCCTCTCCTGACGGCCCGCTTTGTGACTTGAGAGCCTCATTCTCCTTTCGCAGTGAGTCAACCTCTGTGGTAAGATTTTTTATTATCTCCCTCATTTTTGCAAGTCTCTCCTCCATGTTTTGTGAAATTTCTCCCTGATCTATAGTTGCCTGAGACCGTGTGGTGATGGGCATGTGAAAAGCACGCTAAGTGTGAGACTTGAAGATCCCACAGGCGGCGTCAACTGTTGTGGACGTATTTCACCGCCACCACTTCACGATCAATTGCAACCAAAGAATAGGCAATTAGGGATTCGATGAAACGCCTCTGATACTTAAGTCAGTTACTGGAATAATAATAGTGTAATTCTCAAGAATCGGATCCCTTTTATGTACCTGGCTTCTTTCCGTATATAGAGCTTTTTGAACCGTCCTCATTCTTTGGACGATAATAGTTATCCATTATTTGAATTCAAATATGGAGATGGAGGTTTATCATTTATCAGATTCAAATAATAATCGTTTTTATCCTTTACCACCGCTGAGTGGTTACTCAATCGGTATTGGCAATGGATCGAGTCCTCCTGATATAAGTGGGCTCTTCGGTAATGGGACATGCTTTGGGTTATAGTAAAGGCCCAGGCCCATGTGAGGGCTAACCGGTCGGGATCTCCAATAGATATAGGAGGCTAACTTAGATGTAATACTTAACCATGTATTTTGTGTGGAATTTGCTAGTATAGATGGCTTAACTTTGTATATTTTAAATTTGGAACTCCCTACTAAAAATCCTTGATAAGATTATGCTAGACAAAACTGATCAAGGTTTTTTAACAGTTGATGAATTAATGTTTGGTTTACTTACATTATTTTTATTGTGGATCCAATTAATTGAGTAAATTTCCTCATATTGGAATGTTTATATCAAAGATATATAGTAGCAGTTATTAAAAATGGTGTTAAGTATAAATGGAGTTATGCTACTGTGGTGGGAGTTTTTTGTGTTATTAATTAGGCTCAAGGTCCACTTTGAGCAGTAAGGTAACAGGATGGTTGCCAAATCAGGGGTAATTAGGAATGATCATAACAGGATGGCCACCCATATTAATCAAGCAGTCGCATGTAATTTACACAGTACAGGAAATTTTTTATTTGCAGCGATTTATATCAATTTCGCTACAAAAGATCCGTGTGTAGTGTACAATTAGAAGCCAACTGCTATGTATCTAGACGATGAACAAAATCGTCAGTGATATACATTATTTTCAGCGGCATCTCAAGAATGCTGCAAATAATCAAACATATTTGCAGCATTTGGAGAAACCTTTACCAGCAAAAAATCCTATATTGCTGGAAAATAAAAAGCTTTTCCAGCGATTCCAAAAGCTTTTAAGGCAAACTTATACGAGGGTATTAAGCATCTATTTCGTCGGTTCTTGTCATCGCCAAATAAACTCATCAATATCACCGGCGATTAATACATAGTTGCATTTGCAGCACCGTAGATCATCAAGTGGAAGCATTATTTACGGCGCTTTATTGGTGCGACTTAATTTGTAGCGCTGCTAATACTATTTTTTGTGTCGAAAATGTACAATCGATGGTAATATTTTGCTGCATCGAATTTTTGGCAACCATCGTGAAGCGAGGCAAAAATCGTCGGTTGAAAGTATTTGCAACAGTTATATATGTTGTTGCGGGGACTTTACTGCGCTGGTAAAAGTCGATTTCCATGTAGTGCCATTAGTATTACATGTTATTATATATTGGTTATTATATATTACTGTTATATATTATTATAATTTAGTTATTATACATTGCTATAAAATTTATAAATTAGCATTTTTACCACATATTATTATACATTAGTGTTATATGGTAGTAATATTGTAATAGTATGATATTAATATATCTTATATAACTATATCTTATTAATATATCTTAATATTTTAATAGTGTTACAACGGTTATATTATTTTATAGTATAGTATTAAATTTAACAAACTATATAAGATATAGTTATATAAAATTTATATGATTAACATATTGAAAAACATATATATTTTTATAAAATATATACAATATCGGAGTCAGAGTCGAAAGACAAAGCTGGAGTCAGAATGTCAGAGTCGGATCGAAGCAGAATTCGAGTCCTAGTCTGACTTTCCAACTAGAAAAAACTCCGACTCTGACTCCAACAAGATTTTAGAATTTTTGTTTAGCCCTAATTGAGGAAGCTGCAAAGTTGGAATGAACATTTTACATTTTTTTGTTATTTTATTCTCTATCTCAACCAAATGATTTTCCTGTTCCCTTTTATTTTTGGGGTGGAGGTACAACAGTCATTGCATTCTCCTCTCCTCTTTCCATCATTTCATTTCCCATAAAAATTCTAGCTATGAACAAGACCATATATTTTTCAATTTTTAAAGCCATATATATAATAATAAAAGAAAAATGATACTTGGCCTCATGAGTTTGCTCTCTAAAAATTATCGCTTAGGTATTTTATTTTATTTTTTCTTAATGGTTAAGTAAGTGACTATTGTAGAATAATGAAAAACAACAAGAAGCGAAATTTGACAATGTGGTGACACTTCTGTGAGGGTTTTTGTCCCATAAGTTAGTGATGAATAAAGGAAATTGAGTGATCTCATTTGTGCACCAATGACCCCTATTTATAGGCCATTATGCACCGGTTGGCAAATGACATAACAATTGGTAATCCAATGGTAATCCAAAATCATAACTTTAAGAAGTGACACAATCTTTTGACTAAATTAAAAGGTTGTATCTCTTGACACTTTCTTAAACATCATCTCTCATGGGAACCATCACCATGTTAGATGGTGTCATTCCAAGTAATACACCGTTTAGTAATCACACCCCTTAGAATAACAACAATTAATGAAGTTATGTATTTTTTTTAATTTTTAAAAAGTATTTAAAAATGTTAAAACTATTTGAAAAGAATAAAAATAAATAAAAAAGAGCAATTTACACTGATAATAAATTTGAGGGGACAAAATCATGGAGCTGAGTAGCAGCATCCATAATAAAAACTAGTCGTAGACTTGCGAGAATGTATACATCAATTTCAAAGATAGAAAATTTTTCGATATGGAATATATAATAAATGAGTTATGAGTTGAAAAACGAAATCTGACTTGGAGTTAATATTTTTGGTCCAATCCTAGCTTATAATTAGAAAAAATCTATACAACCTCTTACTATTTACACAACCTTCACACACCACACTTTTTTTAATTCTTATTACTTTTTTCTTTTATCAAATATTTAATATATAAATAATGAATAGAAGAACTGAATTAATTTAAAAAGAATAAACTCAAAAAAGAATTTTAAAAAAATATTAAAAATTTTAAAAAAATATAGCATGTGAAGGTTGGGAGGTTGTGTAGCATTACTCCAGAAATAATCGGGGTCTGTGTGGGCCATGCCCCCTTCCCCTTCTCCCTCCTATTTTGATTTTCATTTTTAAAAATATAGTATAATTTTTATTACAATATATATAAATTATATATTTTTTTAAAACATAAATTAATTGGAATCCTAACCTGAGAAATAGTATAATTTCATATAATTTATTCGTTGAGGTACATATATTTTTAAAATAAACATATGTCTACATGTTATAAATAAAGTTTAGTCCCTTTCATACTTATAGTAGAAGGTTGGGTAGATTTTTTTTTTTTATTTCTGTTTCTGATTCCATTAGTCCGAATAGTACAGCCTTGATCTTTTTCAACGTCGTGCATTTGGAACTTAAACTTAGCTGCAAATTACCATAAACCCTAATGGTTGGTATGTTTGGAAACCAAATCAAATTCAACTCATTTATACAATTTTTTTAAATTTTAACATAAAATATAATAAACAATTCAACTTTTTCAGATCTTAAAATAATAATAATATTTAAAAATAATATTCTAATAATATTTTATCATTTCAACTCAAATCAATTCAACTCAGTTCAACTTAATATGACTACATCCTAAATATTGTAAAATTTTACTGGAAATTAATAAAATTTCAAAAATTAAAATATTAAATTTTTTATTTTGACATGTCAGTGATATGGAAGGGTGTCTTTCATATTATTGACTTAAAAATAAATTCTTTCATTAAAATCTCTATTTTCTTTTTCTTTTCTTTTTTTCTTCTGATATTTTGCTCAATTAAAAGCGTAGGTAGGAGGGGCGACCAAGGTAACTTTTCTAACATAAACATGACTATTAGCACCCTATATTCTAAGAACCATATAGATTAATGACCCTAAGCTATGGGAAGCAGCATACGCTTCTTCAAATCGAGTTTGAGTCATAACTTAAATACCCTAACCCCATTACAAAATTCAATAAATCTATAGGTTGGGTAATATTAATAGTTTAATATGGTTCATATTCGGATAATTTACTCCATTTTCAATGCTAAAAAAATTATATAAAGTTGTGAACAAATGAAGAAGTCAAAAATATTAAAAGTCCAAAACGTGTAATCATGATAAGTTGAAATAAAAGAAGATAGCCAATTCCAAGAAATATAAACATACAGAGATTAAGGCTCGGTTTGGATACACAAATTTTCTTATCTCATCTTATCTTATCTCATCATTATAATTTTTTTAAATTTTCATATAAAAATATAATAAATAATTCAACTTTTTTAAATCTCAAGACAAAAATAATACTAAAAAATTATATCTAATAATATTTTATTCACCTACTATTCAAAATATCTTATGATCTCATCTCATCTCATCTGAATTGTCTATCCAAATAGGAGAATCTGATCATGAAAATAACAACTGAGAGAGTGCTTATTCTAACCTTAACACAAAATTCTGAAAAGATTTAGCCTCAATTTGAATTAAAAACTCACCTCAACTCATCTTATCATTATAATTTTTTCAAATTCTGATTCTTTCTTTCACAGTTTTCAACCCCATGCGTATGAAGATGGAGTTGGGTCCACCTTGAAACAAAGTCCCCTCAATTTCTTAGGAGGTTATAACATTAGAATCTTGACCAAAAAGTCAACCCACATTAAAGGAATTTTGTCAATTTGTACCAAACTCTTCAACTTGTGCAGTGATCGTACATGCGATTGATGAAATTTTCTACTTCTTGTGCTTCCATTATAATGAATATTTAACATTACTCAATTAATTTAGCACAATTAAGTCCTTAAGGATTGATATGCATTCGTTACTATTCACTTTCACACTCTATACTTATAACTTTTTTATAAAGTATGGAGGTATTTTTCATAGAATGTAAATGTGTTTTTCATAGGATACTATAGAGGTGTGGGATAGTAAATAGTAACTGATGAGAAGAATTTTTCTTCTATAATCTATAGGTGTGATTTTTCACTACATTTTATATATTTTTTCTTTAAAATAATTAATTTCTTAGATTGAATAGTCATTAGAATTAGTTGGCCTACCTTAGGTCTTGATTTTAGTATTGCCCTTCTGCAGACCGGCTTATGTTATAAGGTTTAAATGAAGGTAATATTAACGTATTTTCCTCTCAAACTAACATTTTATTGTCAATTATTTCCCAAAGCTATACTCAATACGAAATTCGTTTCCTAATTTTAATTAATTTATTTTTTTCCCCCTTGCCCCTCCTAATTTTGACCATTAAATTGGATAAAATATTATATTATTAAAAAATGATTTTGTAAAATATAAAATTATTTCAACGGGATGCCTAATGAGGGTGGGCCTCAATTACTCCTCTTAAAGGGCCTGCCGTGCCCACGGGGGTTGGATCTGAATTCATGAATTCAATCTATGTAGGGAGGCGAGGCCCACCTCTGCTCTCGAGAGTTTAGAGAACTAGGGACGTACTTGTTAAAAAAAAAACCTGAATTTTGTTCATAAATGCACATTACAACAGGAATGTTGAAGAAATGGAAAATACTTTAGTTATAAAATAATTATATAAAATAAATCTATAAATTGATATGGCTTGATGCGATATATCAAATCGTAAAATTACTTTTATTATAAAATAGATCTAACGAATTCTATGAAGACACATCATTTTGTGAGTTTATTTTATATAATCTTTTTGTATCTGTAGCAGTTCTCTGAAAAATAGAGGTGCAACGCACAAGTTATCATTTTGAGAAATATTTTAACAACAAAGTCATTACACAAAAATAAATTTATAAACTGACATGATTTGATGTGATATATCATATTATAAAATTATTTTTATTGTAAGATAGATCTAATAGATCTCATAAAACTATGTTAGTTTATAAATTTAATTTTATGTAATTTTTTTATATCTATAACAATTCTCTATCGTTTTTATTGCTTGTATTTATTTATGGCTGAGCACAGGCTTCAACTTGTCTCCAGACCCTCCCCTTCGTGAATTTGCGTCGTAGAGAGGGAACCTCTAGCTAGGTACTATAAAGCCTCCAAATGCCAGTAGAACTAATCATCAAAGGTAGCGAGCGATGAACTTTTAGAGTTTATTCTACAATATTTATTGATTTTGAAGAAATTTATTCCGTAGCTATGAGAAGCAGCTTTAGATTTTTCCGAAATGCTATGAAAGTTGGTATCCATGAATTTTGGACCTTTACAACTTTCTGAAATTTCTAGGTCGGCACCATCGGCCTGCAACTGAGTAAATGGTTCTGAAAGTCAAAAACTTTACAATTTTCTTTAGCTCATATTCATATATACCTTGCTGCTATTAAATACATCCAAGGCATTTTGGAAGCCTGCACAGTTGGGTAAGACTATGTTTGGTTATTAAATTCAATTTAATTTATTTTAATTCATTTTAAATCAATTATTGATGAAATCTATTACTTTTTCAATTTCTTATAAAAAAGTTAAATTCATTATAATTTATTCTATATATTTCAATCTAAAATGTTAAAATTATTTAAATTTAAAAAAGTTAAACCCATCTTAATAAGATATATAAAATATAATTATTCAAAACTCAATTCAACCCATCTCAAAATAAGGTTAATAGCCAAAGTACTGAACCGCATGCGTAAGCTTTGCTGCCATACTCGTAGACTACCTTAATTCAAACCAGCAAGTTCTCGTATTTATTCTGCTTCATTTTTCTTTTATTGCCATTGAATTTCATATTTAGATTTAAAACGTACAATGGAGTTGGCAAAAGAGATCATAGTATGTAGTCTGGATTGAGATGAAGAAAATAAAAAAGGGTTCCCGCCCCGAACCAAAATCCGGTTTTCTAGGTTTTGAACCTGGCCAGAAAAGAACACAACCTGGATAAACAGTCCTAATATAGACCAAAAACTTATCTTATATTATAATTGCTCGAGTATTAACAACTACATTTGAGTAGAAAGTACTAAGTCCTTGAATACTAGTAATTGCCTTCAACTAAAACGTGCTTAATTCTAAGAAACATACAATTAGAGGTGTAAATTTAAATCGAAAAATCAGTCTGGACCCGACCAAACCGGATCAGTTGGTTCAATTTTGAACCGGTTCCTATATTATGAAAGCTGGCCGGATCCCGTCCGGTTTTGGATCCGTAGTTTCCAGGACCGAATCGGTTGGAAAAAATATATATATAAAAATTAATTTTATATATTATACAAAATATTTATATATATATATAAGTTTTATGTATAATATATAATTATATATTAAATTTTTAAATATAATTATATATCATATATCAAATAATTTCATATTATAATTTATAAATCATAACATAAAATATTAATTTTAAATATGAACATTTGTAATTTGTTTGATCATATGTTATTAATATAATTATATATAAAATAAAGTTATTATAATTTATAAAATCAAATTTAATCTTAAAGATAAAAATTTAATTGATCATATGCTTTAAACATAATATAAATATTAAATTACTAATAACATTTTATCATAAAAAGTAACACTTTATTATATGTTTTTTACATTTTAAAAAAATCAAAAAATCGGATCGGACCGGACCGGACCAGAAATCGGTAAAATCGGAGATACCGGTTTAAGAGGATAACCGGAGCATAATCTGTTTTGAAAAATGTAAAACTGGTACATACCGGTTCGGTTATAGATTTTATCTAAAACCGGACCGAACCGGACTGGTTAGGTTACACCCCTACATACAACAAGTTATACTTGGATACTTGGATTTCGTTTGGTTATATAGATGAGATTAGATGAGATAAAAAATCTAGAAATAGTAATAAAATAGTTTGTAAATAGTAATGAAATGATTTGAGTTAAGATGTTTTACGAGATTTTAGAAATGAGAGAGAAAAGTTGAATAAAAATATTATAAAATTAAAATATTGTTAGAATATAATTTTTTTTAAGATTTGAAAAGAATGAATTGTTTTTTGTGTTCTATTTGGAAAATTTGTAATGACTAGATAATAACTAGTTGAAAAAGTTAAAATTTTAAATTAAAAAGTGTTTACGTTTGAATAGTATTTGAATATTGAGATGAGATGAATTGCGAACATATGTGAAACCAAACGGGGCCTTCGAGTATCTCATCTTTTTGTAAGTAGAAATAGTTTGAGTGAAGATATTTTATTCTGTTTTCAAAAATGAGGAGAAAAAAATTGAATAAAAATGTTATAAAGCTAAAAATTGAATATGATTTTTTAATATAAATCTTGTTTTAAAATTTGTAAAAGTTATATTAATTTTTTATGTTTAAATAATGATTAGGTAATAATTAGATAAAAAAATAAAAAATAAAAAATTGAAAAGTATTTTATATTTGGGTGAAGTTTGAAAATAAAATTATGATAAGATTTGAGAATTTTGATAATTTTATTCAAACAAGCCCTTAGAACTTATTCACACAGAATTTAATTAAATTTTTGGCATTCAATTATTCAATTGTTTGGACAAACATATAGAATATTCAATTAGTAAATTGAATTATTCATGAATGCCTTGCTTTGGAATGTCGATCGTAAAAATCATTAATTCTAGTCTTGGGATATGAGAAGGCAACTTGGTAACGTTTTTTACTTGAATTAAGTATTACGGAAGCTTATGTGCTCCTCTCATTGGCGTCTCGGTTGAAACTTGAAAGAAATGAGACGTACGTGGCGTGGGTCCAACACCAAGCGTTTCGTCACTTACGTGGGTGGCATGGCGCGATTTCTCCCAACTTACTATTCTTGCTGGACCAGTGTCCTTTATTATTTTTCTTTTTTTGGTCAAAGATTTATTTCCCGTCTGGTGGGGTAACTGTTTTTGAAAAGAATAGCCAATCTTATTCAATTTTAACCTACTAAGACTGCGTTTAGGCCACTGTTATTAATACAGTACTGTACCAGTTGGTACGGTCGATATTTACAATACTGGCTATTAAGTCAGTACAGGCAATATATATTTCTATATCGATTCAAATACCGATTAGTATCGATTAATATTTCGGTATGTACCGATTAATATTTTGATCGTAATTTTTTTTTTTTACATTATAAGGTCATTTTTGACCCTCAATTTAGATTAGGTTATTTATAATTTAGATATATATGTATTTATATATAATTTATTCATATATAGACTATTATTTTGAAATATAATTTATATAAATATATTTATATATATAATTTATTCATATATCGACTATTCCGAAACGGTATCGATATCGAAATATTTTGTTCCAGTATTTTGATCAGTACGGCATCCGGTACGGTATTCAAAATATTGGTTTAGATATTAAACTGAATTAAGTTAAATTGAAATGAAAAAATAATAATATTATTATATTAAAATTTAAAAAAATTAAATTATTTATTATATTTTATATTAAAATTTGAAAAATTTGTAATGATTGTTAATTGTTTATTATTACTTATAATATATTTATTTTTTATCATTTTCTTTTAAGTATTTTTTTTTTCACATTCTTAATCATTAAAAAAAATAAAAATATATATAATTTTATTAATATTCACTTCTTTAACCATTAAGTAAAATAAAAAATTAAAAAAAAATCAAATACAAAAATAAATAGTAAATAAGTAGTAGGAGGGTAGTAAGCCTATCATTTTCTTTTGGTCAGTAAGATGAGATATAAAATTCTCATTTTATCATTATAATTTTTTTAAATTCTAACATAAAATATAATAAACAATTCAACTTTTTCGAATCTCAATTCAACTTTTTCAAAATCCCCAAACAACAATAATATTACAAAATAATATTTTAAACTTTCATCACAAACCAAAATTTCTTATCTCACAATCCAAGCATAATGTAGAAGACATGCATGACAGATCACCAAGTTGGCCTGTTCTTGAGCTCGGCTTTGATGTCTTGGAGGATCAAACCTGTTGTGCTCGAGTCCCTTGTCTCTCTATTAAGATCTTGAACCACATTGAGTGTATCCCCTTCATGAATTACGCTGTGTATACTTAACTGTTTACAAACGATGATAGCTTTGAGTGCAGCCACGGCCTGAGCAAGCTTGACATCAAGAAACAAATTTCTTTGAGATCTCAATGGTGGCGTAACTTAGACCATTGACATTAGTTTCATCAAATTTGATCAAAAGTATATATTTTTTATAAATGCAAAACCTTCCTAACCATAATTCCACATTAGATTAGTTAAAATAATAATATAATATTATTTTTTTAATAATAATATTTTTAATTTATTTTTTTCGTATTTTACAATTATACTAACTATATGTTAACTAAAAATTTAATTTAATATTTAAATTATTGTATTAAATTAAATTTTATACTAACTATATGTTAACTAAAAATTTCGTAATTTAATACTAAAAATTTAGACTAGGTAACTTGTATTTCTTTTTGAAAAAAGGTTTCGAAAATCAAAGATTTATGTAAAAAAATCCAATTCTTCACCATAAATCATTTTTATTTTTATTTTTTGGTTTTTAACTGTACATGAGCTGCACGCATTCTAAACTATTGACATTATTCGAAGAGTGATGCAGTTATAAAAAGCTTTTATTAAAATAAATTTATAAATTAATATAATTTAATATAATATATTAGATTTATTTTATATTAAAATTTACAATCTAACGTTCTGTATCATTTCACTTCAGTTTTGGATTAATTTATATTAATTTATGAAATCAGTAAAACATTTCTCCAAATCTAAACCAAAAACTCAAATCGTACATGCTCTTTTGCAAGCAAGGAAATTGAAATTTATTATGTATTAACTATTATTTACTTTCACATCTTACACTTATATCTTTTTTATAAGGTGTAAGTATGTTTTTTATAAGATATGACGACTTTTTTATTATAAAAAAATTACTTATTTGCGACCAGTTAATTCTAGTGAAATGATTATTTGTAATTAAAATTGATTATGAATAGTCTTCTAGTTGCAATAAATTAGTTACAAAAATCTATTTTTTTTGTAGTGTTTTATAGAGTGTGGAGTGTTAACTATGTATAATAACTAATGAGGGAGTGAGGAAAATTACTGTGATTTCGGTGCAACACCACAATTGACTTGAAATAATATAAATATCCTAGAGACGAAAGTGTAGGCGAAGATAAAAGTAATCTTGGACCACCACTATATACCTCTGAAAGTAGACGCCATGGCCGAGCCCAAGAAGCAGCTTCATATAGCCATATTCCCATGGTTAGCCTTTGGTCACATTATCCCATTTTTGGAGCTCGGCAAACTCATTGCCCGGCGAAAGGGCCATCGTATTTCCTTCATATCAACAGCAAGAAACATTGATCGCCTCCCCAACATCCCTCCAAATGTTGCACCTTTGATAACTTTAGTGAAGCTTCCCTTACCCCACGTTGACAACCTGCCAGAAAATGCAGAGGCTACCATGGACGTACCGCACAACGTAATTCCATTTCTTAAGATAGCTCACGATGGTCTCCAAGAACCTTTGTCTAGGTTTCTGGAAAGTTCGAGCCCTGATTGGATCATTCATGACTTTGCCCCTTACTGGTTACTACCAATTGCAGCTAGACTTGGCATCTCGCGGGCTTTCTTCAGTGTTTTCAACGCATCATCCTTGTGTTTCTTTGGTCCACCAAAGTTGCCGTTCTCGGCTTCGTCGGAAACAACAGACGAGCCCGACCCCAGCACACGAACAGAACTCGAGCATTTCATTGTTCCTCCCAAATGGATCCCCTTTCCATCCAAAATAGTGTATCGGCCTTATGAGGTGAGAAAGCTCTTAAAAAACACTGACGTCAATGCCTCCGGTGTTTCGGACTTGTTTCGTCTCATGACGGTGTACTCAGGCACCGAAGTCGTGGCTATTAAAACATGCATCGAAGTCGAAGCTGAGTGGTTGAATCTCTTCGGAGAGCTTCTCCATATACCCGTAGTTCCCGTCGGCTTATTGCCACCCTTGCCACAAGAAGGCAACGACAATAAAGACGGCACTTGGGATGCAATTGCTGAGTGGCTAGACAAGCAAGAGAAAGGGTCAGTGGTTTATGTAGCACTAGGAAGTGAAATCCGACCGAGTCAAGAAGACTTCAATGAGTTGGCTCTGGGGCTAGAGCAATCGAGGTTGCCATTCTTTTGGGCTTTAAGAAAGTCAGCAGGTGGGGAATCGATTGAGCTACCGGAAGGGTTCGAGGATCGAACCAAAGGTCGTGGGATTGTTTGGATGGGTTGGGCACCTCAGTTGAAGATATTAGGCCACGAGTCAGTTGGGGGTTTCCTGACTCACTGTGGTTGGAGTTCAGTAACAGAGGCATTTCAATATGGACGTGTACTTATCATGCTGCCTTTCAATGGGGATCAAGGATTAGTAGCTAGGTTCTTGGAAGAGAAGCAGGCAGGAGTTGAGATTCCCAGGAAGGAGGAAGATGGATCATTTACGAGGGACTCAGTGACACAAACTTTGAGGTTGGCAATGAAGGATGCAAAGGGTCAGATATACAGGGACAAAGCCAAGGAAATGACCACCATATTTGGGAATAAGGAACTCCAGCACCGATACGTCGACAAGTTTGTTGAATTGCTTGAGAACAACAGGCAGATCATTACCAAGGGTTAGAAAGTGATGAGATACGAAAGTCTAACGTCCAACTTGGAAAGAACTTATTTGGAAGGAACGTCTTTGGCAAGTACTATGGGTATTTTTGGCTAGAGAATAATTGTGTGAAGAGGCAGACATGCCTTATTTCGGACAATAAATTAGCTTTTATTTCATCATTTATTTTACAAGTTTCCTTGTACGAAACAAGTTTACTATAATATGTAATCCTTGCTATCAATAAAGCCATCAGTGAATTATTTGCAAATTATTGTTTGTAGAGACGAGTTCTTCCTAAAAACTCACGTTTTACTCTTACAATTTCTCAACATAGGAAACGCATGCAAACACAATCCGGCATCTGTCCCAATCGACCTGCCAGTAACACATTCCGCCACTAGAATTCGTAACATTTTGGCATCAGAGCAGGTCATGGTACTCTCGACTTGAGCGTTTTGAACAACAGATGGCTAACTTTGAGAGCATTATGAAGCACCTAATGAAAAAATTTAAGGAGACAAGTGCAAAGGTGGATTCTTGACCAAGGAAGACCCAAATTGGCCAAGTTGGACTTTCCAAGGTACAATGGCCTGGACGATTTGATCAGTTGGATCTACCGGGTGGAGCAGTTTTTCAACATCCAACAAACGAACAAGGTTGAAAAATTACCGTTAGTTGCATATCACTTGGAGGGAGAGGTGCAGATGTGGTACCAATTATTTAAAGATACTGAAGAAATCATATCCAGGAAGGCACTAAAAAGGGGACTCCGTATTTGCTATGGACCCACCAAGTTTGAAGATCACTTCGGCACTTTGAGCAAGCTGCGCCAAAATGGAACAGTTCGAGAATACCAATTACAATTTGAGCAGCTTCTAAGTCGAGTTGGAGGTCTGGCTTCCACTCACCAACTGGGGTGCTTTATTAGTAGACTCAAGGAGCCCATATGCATGGATGTGCAGGCTGCAAAACTAGTGTCCATCACATATGCTATAGGGTTGTTCTGACTTTTTGAAGCAAGGCACGCGAAGAGGCCATTGATAATGGAGGCCAAATGATTTGTTGCCCTAGAACCTAAGCCACCCCCACTGCCTTCAGCAAGTTTGTCAAGAACAAAAGTACCACCAATTCGGTGCCTCAGTCCTTGCGAGTTACAAGAAAGGAGGAAGGGATTCTGCTTTAATTATGACAAGAATTTTGTACCTGGCCATCATTGTAAAAAATCATTTTTTATCGAAGGAATTTATATGGATGAGGAAGTAATGAAGGGCAAAGCAGAGGAAGTGGAGACGGCAAATTACAAGGATGAACCTGTGATCTCGCTGCACGCCATTGTGGGAACCACGTTACCATAAACCATGAGAATTAGAGTTGTAATAAAAGGACATGGCATCACCGCTCTTCTAGACGCAGGAAGTTCCCAAAATTTCTTGAACACCTCTTTCGCAGCGGCGTGGGTGAAGGTAATGGTTGCAAATGGGGAGAAGCTGGACTGTAACGGTTATTGTGATGGGGTCCAAATATTTTTCCATGTTATTATGTTTCCCATTGATTTTTTTTGCTAGCCATTCAAGGGTGTGACATTGTCCTAGGCACTCAGTGGTTAGGCATGTTGGGGCCAATTTGGTGGGATTTTACAAAACTAGTGATGAGTTTTGAATACATGGGAAGTCGAATGGAACTGAAGGGGATTAATGGGCTGACGCATCAGGTGGTGGAAGGGAGAGTAGCAGCGAGGGAGAACCAGGCTCGAGACCAGTGAATGTGAGGCCTTATCGCTATCCGCACTATATCAAGGGAGAAGTTGAGAAGTTAATCACCAGCTTGCTACAGTCGGGAATGGTATGACCCAATAACAGCCTGTACTCATCGCCGGTGTTAATGGTAAAAAAAAAAGGATGGATCATGGCGGCTTCTAGTGGACTACAGGGCCCTCAACGAAATCACGATAGAGGATAAACTTCCGATACCCATCCTTGACAAGCTATTGGACGAATTAAATGGGGCCAAAATTTTTTCGAAGTTGGATCTTCACTTGAGCTATCACCAGATCAAGATGCACACTTCGGACATTGAGAAAACAGTGTTCCGCACGCACAATGGGCATTACAAATTTCTCGTTATGCCATTCAGACTCACCAACGCCCTATCAACATTTCAGTCTCTCATGAATGAAATTTTCAAGCTTGTATTGCGAAGGTATTTGCTGGTTTTTTTCGACGACATATTAATATATAGTCGAAATTGGGAGGACCATTTATCACACCTCAAGGTTGTATTAGGCATATTGCAATCTAACAAATTGTTTGTAAGGAAATATAAATGTCAGTTTGGGTAGGGACAAGTGAGTTATTCGAGACTCATTTTTTACAAGGATCGGATCTACTTAAAGGCCAACTCTTCCCTCATACAACCAATCCTTAGCGAATTCCACACCAGCACTCATGAGGGATTTCACAAAATGTGGCAGCGGCTCAAGGTCGTTTTTTTTTTTACCCGGGGCAAGAACTCATGTGAAGGCATTCATAAGAGAGTGTGATGTATGTCAATGACACAAGAGTGAACACACCAAACCCGTAGGTCTCCTCCAACCATTGTCCATTTTGGTTGTTGTGTGGTTGAACATATCCAAAGATTTCATAACTGGGCTCCTCAATTCACATGGAAAAACTGTTATTTTTGTTGTGGTGGATCGATTGTTGAAATTTGCTCATTTTGTGCCTCTCAAGAACCCCTTTACTGCAACAATGGTGGCTCAATTGTTTTTTGAAAATGTGTTCAAGTTATATGGACTTCCAACATCAATTTTGTGTGATCATGATCCAACTTTTACTAGCAGATCTTGGCTTGAGCTTTTCCAATTACAAGGCATCAAGTTCAATTTTAGCTCTTCTTATCATCCGTAAACAGATGGGCAAACCGAAGTGGTTAGCCGCACGCTGGAAATGTACTTACGTGCTTCACCAGAGACACCCCAACTGCGTGGGTTAAATGGTTGCCAAGGGTCGAGTACGTCTACAGCACCTGCGCACACTCCAGCACTGGTCGAACCCCTTATGAAGTGGTTTATGGCCGAACACCTCAGCCCTTCTTCATATGTGCAAGGCACAACTAAGGTGTAAGCAGTATCTCGAACACTTACGGACATAGATCAACTTATCAAAGAGGTGCGCCTCAAGCTTCAATAAGCTCAAAACTGAATGAAACTTCAGTATGATCGGGGCCATCAGGAGAGGAGCTTTCAGCCAGGCGATCTAGTTTATGTGCGACTATAGCCCTATAGGTAGAATATAGTGGAGAGAAGGACTAATATGAAGCTTTCAGCCAGGTACTATGGGCCATTCAAGGTTCTAGAGCGTCTTGGGCATATGGCCTATCGACTACAATTTCATCCAGGTTAACGCATCCACCCTGTGTTTCACGTGTCTCTCCTCAAAATAAAATTAGGCAACAAGGCGACGACTTCAACAGAGCTTCTAGAGCCAGTATTCAGCTCAACACCCATCGCATCACAAGCTGTCCTATCATATCGTGGGCAAGGGAATAAAGCGGTGATCCTTGTCCATTGGAGCAGCAGCAACCCAACAGAAGCTACCTGGGAAAACCAAGCAGTAATCAAGACGCAATTTTCAGAATTTTTCTTTGAAGAGGGAAGGAATGAAGAAAGTCTAACGTCAAACTTGGAAATAACTTATTTGGAAGGAACGTCTTTGGCAACTATGGGTACTTTTGGCTAGAGAATAATTGTGTAAAGACTCCTTATTTCGAACAATCAATTAGCATTTATTTCATCATTTATTTTACATGTTTCCTTGTATGAAACAAGTTGACTATAAGTATGTAATCCATGCTATCAATAAAGCCTTCAGGGAATTATTTGCAAACTATTGTTTGTAGAGGCGGGTTCCTCCTAAAAATCCACGTTTATCTCTTACAATTTTTCAACATAGGAAACGCACGCGAACACAATCTGGCATCTTTCCCACTCAACCTGCCAGTCACACGTTCCGTTACTAGAGCTCGTAACATTAAGTATTAATATTAATTTTTAGGATTGAGTTCTTTAACATTGGTTGGGAAATGTTGTTGAAGATCATGTTTTAACAATGTGATCATCATCAAGGCCGTGTCTCTCATGTTGGTTTGTTGTTTTTCTGTTGTACTATTACATGAGCGCTAGGGGTGCTACCCCGCCCTATGGGGTGGGCCACCCCTATCCTGTCCCCTGCCCCAACATGGACGGGGGTTGGTATTTTTCCCCCGGGCTCCACCCCCATCCATGTACCTCGTCTATTGACGGGAGTGCAAGGCTGGACCTCCAACCGTTCGCCCTTGCCCCTCCAATCTCCGCATCAATTCACAGCACATTGAACACAATCAAACAATTCACGAAACCACATGCACAATCAAATCCTCCACAATTCACAATCTCATATTCCTTTAATCTCATCCTCAAATCTCCATTCACAAATAATAATAAAAAATTAAAAAATTGGGGGCGATTCGTGAAGAGATTCGGGAGTGAGCCTTACTTACATTGGCCCAGTGCTGAGGCTTACAAGAGACTGCGATGGCAATCTGCGACCACGACGACGACTCTAGATGACGGTGGTGACTGGTGAGGCAAGCGACGAACTGGAGAGAACCAAGAATCGCAGAGAGAGAGAGAGAGAGAGGAGAAGAGGAATCGCGAGGAAGAAGAGAAGCAAGGGCCGATGGGTTCTTCGACTGGGTATTAACCCATAATCAAAACGCCGTCATTTTGATTATGGGTAGTGGTACTAAAAGAAATACCATCGTTTTGTGCCTGGGTATTTTATTTATATAATATGTATTATATATAATATATACATATATATTATTAACGGGCGGAGTGGGGCGGGGTTCCACCCCATCTCGCCCTCGCCCCAACCTCCGCTTGAAGCCCTAGATGCAGGCGGGGTCCCCCTGCACCTCGCATCGGTGGATGGGGTAATCCACCCCTCCCCACGGGGCAGGGCCCCGCTGCGAACCCTAATGAGCGCTCCATTATTTTCGACTTTATCACTTATATTTTGCTTCTTTTCTTTTTTATTGTCAAGGTATTCCTCACACGGGTTATAGTAGAAAATAACGGAGATATGTATATATATATATATATACATATATATAATAGTCTCGATCAATATGATTTGTGCCCCTACTATTATTTATATATTATATTACCTTTCCATTTTTGCTCAAAAGAAAAGGTACAAATAGTTATTATTTTGCACAATCAATCGGAAAGTTCGTTTAGGTCACGTTTGGATGTTGAAATAAGATGAGATGAAATGAGATGTTTAGATGAGAAAATTATAAATAATAATGAAATATCATATGAATAGTAGTGAAATAGTTTAAGTTAAGATTTTATGGAGTTTTGAAAAAAGAGAGAAAAAATTGAATAAAAAAATTATAAAGTTAAAATATTATTAGAATATAACTTTTTAATATAATTTTCGTTTTGCGATTTTAAAAAAGTTGATTTTTTTTTGTAATAATGAGATGAAAAAATTAAAAATTTAAAAATTTAAAATTAAAAAATATTTGTATTTGAGTAATGTTTAGATGTTCGAATATTCAGATAAAATAATATGAGATGGGTTAAGACCATCTCAACATTCAAAATTTCAAACAGCACCTTCGTCATCATTGAGAATTGTCTGTATGTAAAAATGAATTTTTCTTATTTACCAAAGCAGAATCAAAAGATCATGAGATTATATCCCGTTATTGATTCTTTATAATTATATTATCAATACATGCTGATTTTCCTTTGGTACGAGTTACTTGGGCCGGTAGTTTCATAACGCCCATGTGATTGAAAGAATAATATTTTATAACGCTAGGTTAGATGAGCTCATAAAGTTGCAATCTACTGAAGATTTGGCTGAAGCATGGACACGTACGGCCGGTACTCACAGATAATGATATGAGGCATATCAAAGCAAATTGTTTGGCACACTGGCAACGTTATATGCTATGTATTATACATAACATAAAATACAGAATATACCTCCTGCCATGATGATTCAAGAACGAGCAAGAGTCTAAAACAAAATCTACTTAAGAGAGAAATATTTGAGTAGGAAGAGAATCTTCTAATCTATGCCTTTTGATTGTCGTACTGATGGTGTACACATGTTTTTTATTTATAGGCTAGGCTAGGCTAAGAACCCTCTAACAGAGTTAGACTTGAACTATTCCTCCCATCAAGGAATAGGATAGGGCTTATCCATTACTAGTTTTTCAAAATGACACTCTTAACACCCAAGTTCAAATTAAATTAAACTTCCTAACAGATAAAATCTTAACAAACTTGATAGGCAAGAGTGTCACTCTTGATAGAGCTCTAAAATTCTCCCACTTGACCCTCCTGTCACACAAGTTTCCATATAGGGTGATAGAAAAAATAAATATGGCCAAACATTGTTTATTTCAACTAGTTATTGAACACTCTTACTCAGATAAAGAATATCATAAAACGAATCATGGCAGTAAAGCCTTTATAAAGTCAAGCCATTCCTTCCACGTATCACATGTACAATACCCCATAAATAAGTACGATATGAGCAAATAACTTTATGAATGAATTTCCAATAAGTCATTCGGGTCCTACTTATATTATCTAATGGATAAAAATAATATGCGCAAAACAACTTTATTCTCTAAAATAAAACTAAAATAAATATTGTATGTCTATAGACCAAAAAAAGAGAAAGTAAACATAAAATAAGTTGACAAGTCCCATATTGTCCACATGACTCTTGAACTGCAGTACCGATAAGCCTTTGGTCATGGGATCTGCAATCATCAACTCAGTACTTATGTGCTCAATAAACACCTCTTTCCTTTTAATGCTCTCTCTCTAACATTGAGGTACTTGAGGTCACTATGCTTACTTTTGGTACTACTTTTATTGTTATTGGAAAAGAAAAATGTAGCAGTACTATCACAGAAGATCTTTAGTGGCCTCTCTACTCAATCAACAATCTAAAGACCACTGAAGAAATCCCTCAACCATAATGCCTGAGTAGTAGTTTCATAGCATGCTATGAACTCTGCCTCCATAGTAGACGTAGCAAAATAGTTTGCTTACAACTCCTCCAGAAAATAACACCCGCAACAAGTAGAAAAAATATCCTGAAGTAGATTTTCTAGTGTCTACACATCCGGCAAAATCCGATTCTAAATAACCAACCACCTTTGATCGGTCAATGTGTCTGTAGGTCAATCTGTAATCCTTGGTTCCTTGTAAATACCGTAGAACTTTCTTTCGACCATTAAATCTTAGTAAAGGTTATCCACGGACGGAGCCTGAGCATTTCACCGTCACCCCCAAATGGGTCCCTTTCCCATAAAAACTAGCAATTTGGATCTTTGAGGCAAAGGAAATCCTTGACGGCTTCGATGAAATTAATGCTTTAGGTGTTTTAGATTGGTTTCGTGTCATCACAGTAGCCTCGGGTGCTGAAGCTGTGGTTACTAAAACCTGCATGGAGATCGAAGCTGAGTGGTTGAAGATCCTTGGTGACCTTTACGAAATGCTTATAATTCGAGTGGGCTTGTTGCCGCCCTCAACCTAAGAAAGTGGAAACGAGAGAGATAGCCCTTGGGATATGATTGTTGTGTGGTTAGACAAACAAGAGAAAGGGTCAGTGGTTTTCATAGCATTTGGAAGCGAAGTCCAACCAAGTCAACAAGACTTTATCGAGTTGGCTCTTGGGATAGAGCAATCGAGATTGCCCTTCTTTTGGGTTCTAAGCAAACAAAGTTACTCAGTTGCAGGGGACTTTGTTGAACTACCAGAATGGTTCGAGGTTCAAACCAAAGATCGTGGTGTTGTTTGGACGAGTTGGGTGCCTTAGTTAAGGATATTAGCTCATGATTCAGTAGGGGGATTTCTGACCCACTATGGCTGGAGCTCAGTATCAGAGGCACTCAATTTTGGACATGCAGTTATTATGTTGCCCTTCTTTGTGGACCGAGGATTAATCGCTCGGTCCTTGGAAGAGATGCAAGTAGGAATTGAAGTACCAAGAAATGAGCAAGATGGGACATTTACGAGGGACTCGGTGGCTAAGAAACGGAAGTTGGTGATGCAGGATGCGGCGGGACAAATTTATAGGGACAAAGCCAAGGAAATGGCCACCATATTTGGGGACAAGGACCTTCAACACCAATACGTTGATAAATTTGTAGAGTTTCTTGAGAACAAGAGGCATGTTTCTTAATCAACCATCCTAATCTGATTCTTCTCGCATGTGTGCAGTGTGCATATATATGATAATTTGTAGATTCTCAAGTTCAACGTCGTTATCATGTCAATCTTTATCTTTTGAATAATATTATACCATGTTATATGATAATCATGATGTCGCAAATCATTAAAGTTCAACTTTGTTATCCTAGCAATCGATCGATATAGTGTTTTTTCGGTTTCTAACACTTGATCAAGTTGTAAATTGTAATCTTATAGAAGGCAATCCGTGAGACATGTAAAGGAGAGTTGCTACATGGAAATTTAATTTTCAAAAGGTCATTTTCGCACCAATGTGGCAGTACGGATCATGTTAGCATAAGTCAGCGTATTAAAAAAAAGACAGGTGCTAGATATACAAACCATATATATAATGCATTGATCCGTTATAAATTGAGTATTGAAACAGACATTAACACCTGATGTTATAAGGTGATTAAAATACAAACAGATATCCATACAATCTAATATGATTAAGAGACATGCCCATTTTTCTCAAGAAAATCAACAAATTTGTCTACATATTGGTGCTGGAGGTCCTTGTCCCCAAATATGGTGGTCATTTTCTTTAGGGGTGTTCATCCTGGTTCCGACCCGGGAACCCAGGTATACCCGAACCGGAACCCGGGTTTCAAACCCAGGCCGGAACCCAGATCGGGTTGTTTCGGGTCGGAACCTGTGTGAATCCGGATTTTTAAAATCGAAAAATCTGGGTTCCGGGTTGTATCCCTTTTTTTTTTTCATGTAAAGTGTTTAGAAGCATTTTTTTTTTAATTTTATAGAGCCCTATAATTAAAATGTTGAAAAGCATAAGTCTTCTATACTTATTAAAAAAAATTTTAAAAAAGTGTTGAAAATCATAATTTTTTATAAAAGCATAATATTTTATGAAAGCAATTTTAGAGTCATCATTAAAAAGCATAGTACTAACATTTTGTAGAATAATAAAAATATATAAAAATGAAAAACTAAAATGCTTGCAATCCACTACATATTACACTATTTTGTTATTTACACATTACATTACATTGCAAAATACAAAACTACAAGATATGATTTACAAAATAATTCCGGCAAGTAGAACTTCAAGTGATCTGACGGAGAGATCCTGAACATTCTATAAGCAAAAATGAAGAAGCTAATGTTAGCTGAAAAACAATGACAAATCATGGAAGGGAAAATGTCACAATTCAATCCCATGACTCCGACAAACCCACCCAACTGTTTTTACAAGACTTGTGGGATACAAACCACATCCTTCCCACCCAACAATCCGAGCAATGATGAGACAATGCAAAATTGAACCAAAAAAGAAAATTAATTAGTTACTAAATGTACTTGTTCATCTTTTATAGAAACTAAAATGCAATGTGATTTGAGACACTTTTTTTCTAACACTTGATATGAGCTATGTCTTGCTTAAAATTGTGAAGATGAGTAGGATGATGCAATTGTTCAATTTTAAACTTCAGTGAAACATGAAAAAATTTAAAATTTTATAAATAATACATTACATTAACTTATATCTGTCAAATACAATATTTCAATGCAATAGAGTAAGGATTGAGTTGATACTTGATAAAATCAAGTAATTTTGCTGCATGTGAGTCAGCGTTTCTTCTTCAATATTCACATATGCCAAAAGCTCAGGCAACTTAACTGCAAACACCAAAACAATATCACCATTGGCAAAAGCCTAAAAGACAGATAAATTAAAAACAAAAGTTTGCTTTCAAACAACATTAAGACAAATAAACTCTTATAAATGACGATATGGGCAAGTGTATGGAGATTATGAGATTCTTTTGTGCATAAATGCAAAGAAAAAATTGTGATTCCATTTTATAAACAACTTGCTTGCAGGCATAATAGGAATTTGTGTATGCCATGTATTCCAAGAATTACCAACACCACAAAATATAGAAATTGACTCAAGGGATCAAAAGAATAACTTGTTAATTTGACAGAAATGTATTCCTTTTTCTTTTTGATAAGTCGACATAAAAGTATTCCTATATGTGATAAGGCTATAAACAACTAATTAACTTGTTAACTCTCTTAACAGTGGCCATTAAAAAGATCTAAGGCCAAATGAGAAACTGTAATCTTCTATAGAAAGGACACATTATCTAAGCCATTTTACTAGCAAAATAACAAAAAAACTCAGATCTATCAAACATACAGCATATACTTTATACCCATGTTTAACACAAAAAAAAAAAAAAGCCCAGATCTTACATGAACAAAAGCTACACATGCCGTAGCATTTCATCGTCATCATTCCAAGCTAATAAAACAAACCCAAATTGGAATAAAACAGACCCAAATTGAAGAGAGCAAACCTTGGGTCACGAGGATGAGACGAGTCGGTAACGACGATGATGGGGGTCACGAGGATGACGGGGTTTCTTCGATCGGTACTGAGGGTGAAGGCAAGGGTTTCTTCGTCAGCACTGAGGGAGGTAGGCTAGGGTTTCTTCATCAGCACTGAGGGAGGTAGGCTAGGGTTTCTTCGTCGGCACAGAGGGAGGGAGGCTAGGGTTTCTTCAGATTGAGTGAGTGAGAGAGAGAGAGAGAGAGAGAGAGAGAGAGAGAGAGAGAGCGTGAGCGAGAGAGTGAGAGTACTGGAATAACGACCTAGAGGCAAAGGTCTACGACGACAGAGATGCGAAGATGAAGAAGGAGATGCGACGACGGGGTCACGATGGCGGTGGCTAGGGACCTAGGGTTTATGCTTCTGCCGCGGTGCAATGAGAGAGAGAACCAGAGACTAGAGAGAGAGAGGTGAGTCGGGGGGCAATCACATGGGATTCTTTTTAAAAAGACCCGAGTACCGAGTTTAAACCCGGTACCCGGGTCCCCAACCCGTACCCGGACCTTGTTGGTTCGGGTTTTGCAATCCGAATTTCGGATCCGTTTTGATCCGGGCCAGAACCCGGAACCGGAATCTGGTTGTCCTGGTTTCGGACCAGGCTGCGAAAAAATCGGGCCCGGATGAACAGTGCTAATTTCCTTGGCTTTATCCCTCTAAATTTGTCCCTCCACATCTGTCATCACCAACTTCAATGTTTGAGCCACTGAGTCCCTAGTAAATGACCCATCTTGCTCATTTCTTGGTACCTCAATTCTGGGCTGCCACTCTTCCAAAAATCTTGCAATTAATCCTTGGTCGATCCAAAAGGGCAACATAATAAGTGCAAGTCCAAATTGGAGTGCCTCTGATACTGAGCTCCAACCACAATGGGTAAGAAATCCCCCAACTGAATCGTGAGCTAATATCCTTGGCTGGGGTGCCCAACTCATCCAAACATCCCCACGACCTTTGGTTCAGACCTCAAACCCTTCTGGTAGCTCAACTGAGTCCCCACCAACTGAGTCACTTTGTCTATCCCGAGAGCCAACTCGATAAAGTCTTGATGACTTGGTTGGGCTTCCGTTCCGAGTGCTATGAAAACCACTGACCCTTTCTCTTGTTTTCTAACCACTCAACGACCGTACTATCCCAAGTGCTATCTCTGTCGTTTCTGCTTTCTTCCGTCGAGGGAGACAGTAAGCCTACTGGAATTACATCCATTTCATAAAGGTCACTAAGGAGCTTCACCCACTCACCTTCGATCTCCATGCACGTTTTAGTTGCCACGGCTTCAGCGCCTGAGGCTGCTGACACCAAACGAGCCCAATCTGAAACACCTGAAGGGTTTTCATCAAAGTTGTCAAGAAGTTTCTTTGCCTCAAAGACCCGAAACACTATTTTTGATGGGAAAGGTACCCATTTTGGAGGGACGGTGAATTGCTCTGGCTCAGTTCGTGCAGTAGTATCTGTGCTGCCCTTTAATGGTCCAAAGAAACATAAGGATGATGCCCTGAATATGCTGAAGAACACTCGTGGGATGCCTAACTTAGTGGCAATTGGTGGTAACCAATTAGGTGCAAAGTCGTGAATAATCCAATCAGGAGTCGAACTTTCAATCATGAGCTATCTTATGGTAAGGAACTATGTGGTATGGTACGTCCATGGTGGCCTCTGCATTTTCTGGCAGATTCTCTACGTGAGGTAAGGGAAGTTTCACTAAAGTTATCAAAGTTGCTATATCTGGAGGGATCTTTGGAAGACGTTCTATGTTTTTCGGACTGGATATGAATGAAACGCGATGACCGTTTCGGGCTATGAGCTTGCCGAGTTCTAAGAAAGGGATTATGTGACCAAAGGCTAGCCATGGGAACATGGCTATGTGAAGCTTCTTATGTTCAGCCGTGGTCTTCTGAGTTTCTCTCTACACTCTTTCTTCTCTGCAGATTATATTTAAAATGCATTCATATAAATGTTACGTACGGGATTCTCATCAACCTCTGATTTCTCCTCTCGTTTAAAGTTGATGCGATTATTGGGTTCACATCAGTATTGGGGGTCCTTGAATGTTTGGGCTTGGGCACGTGCCATTAATCTACATCTACCCAACCATGAATGAATGGTAATAGCGCCTTCATATATATTGTCTATTCAGCTAGCGCAACCCTGAGAGTATTGATCAGTTGCTTTTATGCTTATTAATTCCTACCACTCATTTATTATTATTTTTTTAATTTTTTTATTTAATAATTAAAAAAGTAATTATTAGTGAAAGAACAATGCTACACAACCTCTCCAACCTCTACACACCACATTTGTTTTTAATTTTTTAATTTTTAATATTTTTTTAAATTTTTTTTTGAGTTGATTCTTTTTAAACTAATTTAATTCTTTTATTCATTATTCATATATTAAATTTTTGATAAAAAAAATAATAAAAATTAAAAAAAGTGTGGTGTGTAGAGGTGGTGTGAATAGTAGGAGGCGGCGTGTAGATTTTTTCGTAGTGAACTTATATATTTTTTTAATTTTTTCTTAATTATTAAGAATGTTAAAAAAATATTTTAAAATAATAAAAATTTTAAATTCACTATAAGGTAGTAAGTAAGCCTATCATTATATTTTACATTTTTACAACACCATGGAGATTTGCATGCAAGATTAATCGATGGTTCGTCAATTTGAATTTCAAGGCATGGATTTAGGTTCGTCAATCCTACAATATGCAACGTGCAAAGTGATCAAGATCACTCGTTTAAGATTTCTATTATAGCTACCATGCATATTATTACAAGTTTTTACCATGCATATTATTACAAGTTTTTACCATGCATATTATTACAAGTTTTTACTTGAATAAATTAATCATATCAAACATCTAGATAGCTTTAATAATAATAGAGTAATTCTTGATTCTTAATTTTTTCTTACATCCCTCGTCACACATGGTGACTTGGAACATTTCAAGTAATTTTTTTTATTAACCACTCAAATATGAGCCACTTTAAATGTCATATTACCGATAAAGATAGATCAGATACTAATATTTTTTTTTTTTTTCCGCATCGGGTGTCCAGGAACATCGTTTTGACTAATACTAAGGGTGTATACACTACAAAGGGAAAGACATTTACCAGCGATTCATTATCGCTGGTAAAACCAGCGATTTGGCTGGCAAACATCTATACCAGCGATTTATAAATTGCCGCCGTTTCACCGGTATTAAAGCCCCACTTTAGATATACTCCAACGGAAGCCAAAAATCGCCGGTAAGTATTAACTTTACCGGCGCATTTTATTCGCCGCAATATACACATTTAATCGCCGCAGAATAAGAACGGAGTCAGTTATTAAACGTTGGGAAAGATTAATAACGGCGAATAATTTCCGCCGCTAAAATAGATACAATCGCCGGGTTAAAAATATTCCAGCGATGTTTTATAATCGTTGCAATATAATTAACGGTATTGAAAGAAGTTTGACGGCGATTATCATTCGCTGGTATTCTATATATAGCAGCGAATTTAGAATCGCTGCAATTGAGTTATACTATTTTGTAGCGAACAAAAAATCGCTGGGATATACTAAATAACGACGATTATTTAGTCGCCGTCAATTAGCGTATCGGTTTGTCAAACATTTTCGCAGCGATCATTACCTCGATGCAAAACTTGTCTTACGGCGATTATAAAATCGCTGTTAATTAGTGTTTCATTGTAGAATTATTTTTAACAGCGATTACAAAAGCGCCGCTATAGGATCATTCACAGCGATTTTATATGGCTGCAACTGAGTTGTTGCTTGGGGAACAATATGCAGCGATTTAACAATCTCCGTAATTTGCGATTAATTTGTTAATTAAATAGCGGCGATTTTGAAATCGCTAATATTATTATTCTAGCAGCGATTTGTTCATCGCCGGCATTGGCGTATTTCGTTTTAATTTATTTACCGGCGAAAAAATTATCGCCGCTAGAGACCTAAAATTCGCCTGTAAATATTAAATTCAGTCAATGACCAATTTTTTTGCTAGACCTGGATTTTGATTGTTCCTAATTGCAACATTCACAAAATTTCTGCTTCATTCATTCAAGTTGAACATCGAAAACACATGATTCAAATAAAATCTTTAAATATAGGTGTAATATTACACTGGGGTGGTGTATTATATTCTCATATCAAATACAAACTGAGCTACATCTGGAAAAATAAATAACTATCACGATTATAACAAGTCTATTTAAGTGGGACCGTATCATCGACATTAGCACCCACAGTTCTGCATCAAGTCTTCGATCAAGAAAGGTAGCAAACACGAAGGGGTAAATCTCACGTTACTTCTCATACTCTCCATCCATGTATTTGACAATATCAACAAACTGCACAACATTAAGGAAAACGAAAAAATGTTGTTATGATATTAACCAAGATAGGTTTCATGACATTATAACTAGAAGAAAAACCAATGAACCCCAAAATGCAAAATATTTTTGTGAAATTTCCACAAAAATTTCCACAAAAATATCCACACCACGGAGCCTATATAGGCTCTCAGCCAGCAGTTTAGAGATAATAAAAATTTAGAATATAGAGAAAAAAATCATTTTGGTAAAACTAAATTAATTCTAATTAACTACTGGCTATAAACTAGCTTGGTCATTTACTTGTAGTGTTGTGATGTTAAAGATCATCAAATGGCCTAGAATACTAACGTACTTATTACGAAATCAGTCAATAAATTAGAAATAATCATGTGGTTCTTCATGTAGTACTTCAGCACTCCCAATTCTGAGGTCCTGTCTGATAGGGCGTGATAGTGAAGAAAACTGATCTTGATGTTTATTTGTGTCCATGCATGCAAACTCGACCATCATGTATATTTATACCCCATTTTTTTCGTTTTGTAAAACACTTTCTAGATCAGTTCTTCTAGGTACAAGCTAGTTGGTGGACGAATTGGGAGACGAAGCTCACGTGGACTGCTGCTGTCAGAGTTATTTAAAAAGATAAAGATAAAGATAAAAAGAAAGAAAGAAAATAAAGAGAAGAAGTTTGCGCTCCATTTCCCCTCCTCCGAAGAAGACTTCCCCTTCGTACAAAGCCCAAGATTCCATGGTAGTGCTCTCTCATTAGTCATTCCTCCCTCTACTGTAGCTTGGCCAGTCTCCTCCGCGCAAGACCCATAAAAAAGAAACACTAGAAAATATGAAGGTAAAAACTTCATAAACAAGGACCATTCGGCAGGGTTCGTCTGCAAATAGTTTCTAGAATCATTGAAGATGATGTGTATACATTCAAGAGAAAAAGAGAGACCAACATAATTGCGGGGCTTACTGAATCTGGGGCGAAGGAATTAAAGAGGCGATCTAGGTTTTTTTCCTTTATGCCTCATATGGTATTAGTGCTAAAGTACATGCCCGATTCTCTAGCCAACACCTGTTTGTTCTTCACTTCTTCCCCATGATAATCCGCCATGGTTACTTATGTCTCTCTTGCTCTATCCTTTCTCTACAACGTGTGGTAGTGATGCATGTGCAAGAGGTTCGTTTTGGTGCGCAAGGGTGTGCCAATACGCTTGCATTTAGACTTTTCCTTTCTAGATTGGTTCGAGGTTTCCATTTTGTTCAAACTGAAGAGTATGAATGAGATATGACGGCACATGCATCATCTTATGGAAAAATAAACTATTAATCCATGAAAAGGACAAGATTATTCATTCTTGTCATTTGATAGGAAGCTGATAGGTAAGTTTATTACTTTTTTAAACTCCTTTTATAATTTTATTTTAAATAGAGGTAGTTATGTAAAAAGAGTAGACTGAAATAGTTGTAAAAAGAGACTAATAATAAGTCACTCGAGATTGAATCAATGAAGATGCTATCAGGAAAAAAAGAAGACGTTTATCGTATGTGAATACTTGTCAAAGCCCCAAGTATATTGGTCTTGGTAAACTTGTGTGGGAGTGAATACGTAAAAGGGTCCAAAGTTTTGAATTTCGTACTATACTAGCCGATACAGTCGAAATATACCATTTGTGGTGTAGTTGGTACAGAGAAGGATATAGTTTCCAGTTAGAATTTTAGCTATTTAGGCCCTGGCCTATATTTCGGCCTTTACTTTTTTCTTCTTTTGTTTTCCATTTCTTCAAACTGCAAGCTCATTTTTTGACCTCCAATTTAGTCCAGATTGTTTATAACTTATATATAATTTATTAATATATAGACTATTAGTTTAGAATATAATTTATATATAATTTATTCATATATGAAGATTCATGTGAATGAAAGAAAAAGAGTTGGGGGAAGGGCTCTGTTATGAAATCTGTGATGACCATTCCCTTTTTGCAATTGATTTGGTGCTCAATCTTTAACGACGTCCCATTAATCTTACCTTTTGTGTAAGGTATTGCTCTTCCTACTACAAAAATCCCCACTCAACCTAGTTTCAGAAATGGATTTCATACCTTAACTGTCCTCCAATACGTCCATGCATCCATTAATCACCCATCAACTGGGGTCTTGCATTTTTCCACAAGCGGATGGGATCATTTTCATTTAGACATGCTGCTTGTTCTTGTAAATGGCGATATTATATCCGAAAACACTTTTTTTGGTTAGCACTGTTATGTAAAACGATGACAATAAAGTAAATTCGACCTCGGGAAAATAAGCAATCACAC